>NC_047517.1:39211200-39246200 GCF_902827115.2 Pseudochaenichthys georgianus | reverse complement strand
CGTGCTTTTACATTTGTTTATTTTTACCCTGTCAGTTTTGTCCAAATGTATTTATGCTGCTTTGTATATGTATTGATATACAGCACTTTGGTCAACTCTGCTGTTTTTAAATGTGCTGTATACATAAAGTTGGATTAGATTGGATACTGTCCTGTACGAATGTGTTACACTTTGGCATCCACAGAAATGTTTCCTTTTGCTTTAGCATGATCTGGTATTACACACAAAAGCCTGTCCTGACAGCATCGTTTCTGCAGGGTAGGTTGGGTCATCTCTGTGTGTGTCACAGATGCACCTTAATCCCGCTCGGATTAACCATATCCGGCCTTCACACACCAACTATGAGCTGACACAGAATGCTTGGTTGTTTTCGCCCTATTTTCTTTCAATTTCATGAAGATTATGATTCAGGTTATCATAGCAATGCCATGTAAGAGTGTTTTTTATATGGCATGGCTTTCACTTCCCAAAACTAACCGCGGTGAAATAGGTCTTTAGAAAACATGCTAGGAGTAAATATCTACAATTCTTGTTTAAATAATCTACATCAGGGGTGTCAAACTCAAGGCCCGGGGGCCACATTCGGCCCGTGACTTCATTTTATGTGGCCCCACAAGAGCTTGCAAAGAATATAATATGTTTATTATACGGTTACAGAAGCACGTTGCCCATAAACTACATGTCCCACAATGCATCTCAAATATGACTTTTTTCTCAGAATTTGATTTTTTTTCTCAGAATTTGCCTTTTTTTCTTCAAAATATGCATTTTTTCATAGAATTCCTTTTTCTCAGAATTAGATTTTTATTTCAAAATGTCACTTCTATTTCTTTTTTCTCCAGAATTTGTCTTTTTTTAAAAATCATTTTGGGACTTACGCACTGAAAAGACTTGCAATTATTTGCCCTAGACTTCTGCTTTCAGACGTAGTTAATTATGAAGTTATTACCCTATCCGATGATAATGCAATGCAGATGTAATATAATACATTATTTTATATATATGATATATTTATATATGTATTTTTATATAGTCTTAAAGTTACAACCGGCCCTTTGAGTGCAACCATAATGCTGATGTGGCCCGCGATGAAATTGAGTTTGACACCCCTGATCTACATTATATGATCATGTGTTGTAAGCCATGCTCTTGAGTTTCATCCTTTCGCTTATTTAAAGAGACTTTTGTACCATGCGTGTTTTAATGTCTGTCTGCAGCGTGTTATTGAACATAGGGTCTTGTAACATGTGATTTTAAAACTTCCAAAGGTTATGTTATTATTGACACAGACACATGTACTCTTGGTGGACTTAACTCAAGTGTTCTGGCTCGTATACTGTTGTACAAGAATATAATAATTCCTTCTATCAGTCTGTGTCTCTATTTTGTTCTGGTTATGTCTTGAGTGTCAAAGCTTCTATCCGCGACATCTTCTTCCGTTGCGTTCCCGTGCTCATGATGGATGTGCTCCCGTGGAAAGCAGCGAACATGAAACCCCGCTTTGAGTAGACGTGACACCAGCTAGCAGTTTAGACGTTAACAAGCAGCCCATATTGTCTCCGAATGCGCTCGGCACCTTGCAAACAGCTGACACCGCTAACCCCCTGAGCCCAATTCTATAAACAGCATTAGAAACTCGCCATCAATCACTCGCCTCCAAATCAACTCCAGCTGGGTGTAATGTAAATGTAAATGAACTGAGTGGGCAGAGTGGAGGAGAAGGAGGCAGAGTGTAGCTTGCTATGGATGGATGAGAGAAGGTACTTTCACTTTGCCTTCATCTTGCCCGCTGGTGAGGTTTCCATCAGCCCATTCTCCTCCTGTCCCCTTAATGCATGTTGTCCCTACCCCCCTTGTTAACTTCCCCTGTCCTCCATGTGTGTCTCCACCCGTAGCGTTCCTGCCTTTTGCACTTTACTCAAACGACACCAATCCATCACTCTTCTTCTGCTCGCTTCCTGTTTCCAGATGCAAGGCTTTATTGTAATGTGAAGACGCTTCAGTGTAGATATGGCAATGAAAACTGAAGACACAGGCTCCTCCAGCAGTGCAACATATATATAGGACATGGATCAATACCACAGATGAAATAGTGCAAGAGAATGTTTGAGGATGTGCAAGTAAATGGAATGATATGTTAGATAAATAACTTGCAAAAAGCAATAAGATGAATGTGTTTGGAAGTTCTTTGTACTTTAAGCTTCGTTCTGCCGTTTTCTCCGCGTCGCACCGCCTGCGGACGAGGAAGCAAAGGAGTCTACCTGTCATCAGTGGATCTGTGTCTCTTCAAAAAACCAGTTCAACAAGCAGGACACAGAGAGTCTCTCCAAGACATCTGTCAGGCGTGTACCGAGGTCAGAGGGAGAAGACGACGGTGGAGAGAGACGCAGAACCGTGCTGCTAAAAGGATCAAACGGAAGACAAAACGTCCACACAGACTTGAAGTCCTTAATATGAAGACCGACCGGACCCCCGACAGCTTTTACCCACAGGCCGTCAGACTTGTGAATAATTCTCCTCCAAATATATAAGTCGACTCTTTGTATCTGCACTATACTCTTGCTGCTGTAATACCGTTCATTTCCCCGTTGCGGGACAAATAAAGCAATTCTGAGAATATGAGGAAACATGTAGTCTCAATAACGAACACTCAGCTTGTTCTACGTAGTCTACGGATCCCGTTTAGAGACACAGCACAGACAGAAACACGTGCTCCGTGTCAGGCCCCGAAAGAGAAATGATGTAGCATCTGCCTCAAGGGCAGCGCTGAGAGGACCAACATGTGTGTCTGTCTGTCTGTCTGACTGTGTGTGTGTGTGTGTGTGTGTGTGTGTGTGTGTGTGTGTGGTGTGTGTGTGTGTGTGTGTGGTGTGTGTCTGTATGTCTGTCTGTGTGTGTGTGTGTGTTTCTGTGTGTGTTTCTGTGTGGTGTGTGTGTGTGTGTGTGTGTGTGTGTGTGTGTGTGTGTGTGTGTGTGTGTGTGTGTGCGTAGGTGTGTGTGTGTGTGTGTGTGTGTGTGTAGGTGTGTGTGTCTGTCTGTCTGTATGTGTGTGTGTGTGTGTGTGTGTGTGTGTGTGTGTGTGTGTGTGTGTGTGTGTGTGTCTCTGTGTGTGTGTGTGTGTGTCTGTCTGTCTGTCTGTCTGTGTGTGTGTGTGTGTGTGTGTGTGTGTGTGTGTGTGTGTGTGTGTGGCCTAGCATTACTATACTTGTGGGGACCTACATCTGTTTACACAGTCACGTGTGGGGACTCGCCTCCCTTATGGGGACAAAATGGAGGAGGGGAATCATTAATGTTAGGGTGAAGACTTGGTTAGGTTTAGGATTAGGGTCTCCAGGAAATGCATGTAAGTCAATGTAATGTCCCCTGAAGTGATGTATACATGGTATATGTGTGTGTGTGTGTGTGTGTGTGTGTGTGTGTGTGTGTGTGTGTGTGTGTTTACCATCAAGGTGAGCGTGACCTTATGGAGCGCTTCCTGTTTCCTCTGGAAAGCTCCTGCGTGGTAACATAATAAGTCATGTGCGGTTTAGCAGCTCTGCTTTCCTGGATATTGCATCCTACATCTTAAGCGTCGCATTATTGAGGCCTCCAATTGCTGTTACTTAGCATAATGGGACACAATGGCAGCAGCCCCAACACAAACACAGGAAATATAGTTTTTTCCACTGAGCTTAACATCTTAAATCCTAACTGTAATGATTCTGAAATAAAACCATCTTCCACTGACACTTAAGTCTCCGTCTCTCCACTGTGCCTCTTTGTTCTATTTCCTCCAGCGCTGTCAGCTCAAAGGCCTCCACCAGAAAGAGCCAGCTCCTCGCAGCCTCCCAGAGAGAAGCTGGCAACAATCTTTGAAGCTAAAAATAACCGCAGCAAAATGCAGCGAGCTCGGGATAATCAGACCCACGCCCCAAACGCTCGCAGGGACGCCGGCTGAAAGTGCTGAGTGGCCACAGAGCAGGATCCAATCACATCGGGATCAATATCTCATACGGGCAGAAGACAGGTGAGATGCGGATGAGGAACGTGCCACCAGACGCTGACACACCCAGAAACAAAGAACGGCTATCTACTGTATGACTAACCAAGAGGGCGGGTCTCTCGCTGACGTGTCAATGAATGGAAAACTGATGTATTAGATTAGCTGGAGGGGCTCCTGAGTCGGGGTTTAGTCAGAAAGGATAATTGACACAAACAATAGTGTTACCTAGCATTTGATTAATCAACATTTTAATTCATTTTGATACCTTCAGACGACGAGGAGTTTGTTTTTTAGGCAGGCAAGGCAAGTTTATTTATATAGCACTTTTCAACGCAAGGCAATTCGAAGTGCTTTACAAAAAAAAAAAAAAAAAAATGAAAGACATTAAGCATTAAAAAAGAAAAGATAATAAAATAAACATTAAGGAAAAATACATGGATAAAAGTTACAGTGCAGTTTAAGATATGAATAGTTCAATTAAAAGCAGCGACAAAAAGAAAAGTCTCTTAGGCTTGGTTTGACTGCTTGTTCATCTGTGTGTCTGTCTTTGTTGAAACTACATTTTGTTGGAGGTTGGAGGTTGAAGCTTGGGCCAAGGGAAAGCCTTCATGTTTAAGGGGAATCCAAAGTACAGGGAGGATGCATGCCATATTTCACTTTGGATCACACGGCAACAATTGTGTTTATTTATTTGCATTCATGTGGTCGAAATTTTTTAATTTCCAACTGAGAAAAATCACGTGTAAAGATATCCCACTGTGTTTTAAAATGAAAAGCAAAATAATACAAGACATCCTATTGGTTTAACGGTTTTTCCCAAACGTTGACTTATTTTATGAACACATAAACGTTGGAAGAACTATTTTTATCTCAGGGACAGAACAACATGACGACTGCAGTGGGACTCGAACCTGCTATCCCCTGATTTGAACTCCAGCACACTACCCACTGAGCCACAGCCTCCCTCACAAGGTTCATCCTTCCTTATTGCTGCACAATATCACTTTACTTACACTGCGCTGGTTTATTCCACTGTAACGTATCCATTGAACCAAATTAAAAGGCAAACGGCTGTGTGGTTGTAAGATAATTCAGACTTTGAGAACTCCCTTGTATACTAACTTACTAACTCTCTCACGGACACCCCCCAGTCAGCAGCAGAGTGTGGGTAATATGAATCACACACTGACCTTGAGACAGAGGCAGCTGAGTGTGAGGCTTCCTGCTAGCTGTGCACACGCAGGTTAAATAATCACTGTCTGAGCATTTTATTTTCACCAACAGCATTCTGTGTTGCCGGGTGCCAGCAGCATAATAAGCAGGAGGTAAGAGGGGGGGGTTTCAGACCGATGCATGACTCGTGATTATTTTATGCTTTAATCCTGAAACTAACTAAGATATATTGCATATTACAAAATATGTCCGGACCAAAATCAATGGATAGATAATAGAGCCGGGACTCGATTAAAAAAATCTAATTAATTAGAGGCTTTGTAATTAATTAATCGAAATTAATAGCATTTTTAGTCAAATATACATATTTGACCTGAGAACAGTGAGAAGCCATTTCCACATGGATGTTACTCCAGGTGGTCGACAGTCGAGTGCAGTCCAGAGAGCCAGGGAGCTGGTTATTCTCTCAGACGAGGACTGACTTATCCTGGCCCTGAAACCAGTCCTCTGGCTGAGTGTGGGTTGGGTCAGGGTGTGGTTCCTTGTACTCGGAGTCGGGCTAACGTCCACGCTAGCTGCTACATGCTTTGCATTTAGGTGATACTTTAGGCTTGATGAGCTGCGGTGATATGCAAATTCTTTTTTGCATAATTTGCACACAGCCGTGCTCTTATCGACGCTTCCATCCGTCCGTTTTTTAAAACAAAATGTCCCATCCACGGGGCCGACCAAAGCGGTCTCATCAGCTTGTTCGTTCATGTTTGACTATTGTTCACCGTGGTTTGTTGTTGTTTGAAGTCCCATGCTGAAGTCATGAACGTTAGTTGGTGCTCCAGTATAATCGGTACGCCTGAAACTCATCCAGTGAGAAACGTTCCGCTGTGCAAAAATAAGAGCGATTAAAGTGCGATTAAAATGCGTTAATTTTTTTAACGCGTTAATTTTTGTGTAATTAATTAATCTTAATTAACGCGTTAAAGTCCCGGCACTAATAAATAAGTAACGGAGCTGAATGAGATACAACATACATGGACCCTTGTCGTTGTCCTTCACATTGGTATTTTAAATTGGATTTAAAAATGCTTTGACTTTGGAGTTGCAGAAAAAACAAAAAAATGTGTGTCAGATTTTCCACTTCTTTGGTTCTTGTAAGTTTATGTAAATACAACTAAGTATTTAAGGTTTCAGATTTTGGTTACAATTAACCACTATTGAATTAAACCGACAATTATCTTGGTTGTGAAAGTCGTAACTTTAGTCCTCCTGAAGAAGTTTGATGGTGCTTTAACAAAATGTGGTTTATTTTCGACTTAAACCAGCGCATGACAACAAGTTGTGAAAACATCAGGACTGTATTCCACTTTAAAGCATGTGAACAAACTACATTGTTGTTGTTTTTTCTGGCGAATCCTCGGGTCAGTTAGGGTTAGAGTTAAAGCTCGATGTGTCATGTTCACACTCTGAAGTAACTACAGAGAAACAAGCTGCAACGCTGGCTGTGGGTCATGGTTGAACTCATAACAGTCTGGTATTTATTTGCTTACTTGTGTTAAACGGTTTGCTGCTGTGGGCCAGCTGACATGTTTAATACGAGAGCGAGCTAAAGGTGGGCTGTGGGAGAAAAGGCTGTGCAGTATTCTCACCTCTACTGAAACCTCTCACATTTAATAACCCAAGGAAATCAATAAGTGTGAAGTATCGTAACATATGTAAACAAAGTAAGGTTTAAGGCTTGATTTCAATCCTGTTTCACAACATTTTGTTTTTGTTTAAGAGACGCTATTATGCTTTGAGGGGGGGTCTTCCTTTTCCTGTAATGTGTTATATAGGTTTGTGTGCACGTTAATTATCTGCAAAGGCTAAAATCCCAAAGTTTCGCCTCCACTGGAATCGTTTATTTACTTCTGGAACATAGTGACATCACTCTGGAACACTCTTCTATTGGCTTGCACTCCAACACATTGTACGTGATAGGCTAAGGGGCGGGACATCTCTAGGCGCTTGACCAATCACAACAGAACTGGCCAGCTAACCAATCAGAGCAGACTGGGCATAAAGTAGAGACACTACATACTGTACTGATATACACCTGAACATCAGCAGGAGAGGACTCTTTAAAGTAGGGACACTACATACTGATATACACCTGAACATCAGCAGGAGAGGACTCTTTAAAGTAGAGACACTACATACTGATATACACCTGAACATCAGCAGGAGAGGACTCTTTAAAGTAGAGACACTACATACTGATATACACCTGAACATCATCAGGAGAGGACTCTTTAAAGTAGAGACACTACATACTGATATAGACCTGAACATCAGCAGGAGAGGACTTTTTAAAGTAGAGACACTACATACTGATAAACACCTGAACATCAGCAGGAGAGGACTCTTTAAAGTAGAGGCACTACATACTGATATACACCTGAACATAAGCAGGAGAGGACTCTTTAAAGTAGAGACAATACATACTGATATACACCTGAATATCAGCAGGAGAGGACTCTTTAAAGTAGAGACACTACATGCTGATATACACCTGAACATCAGCAGGAGAGGACTCTTTAAAGTAGGGACACTACATACTGATATACACCTGAACATCAGCAGGAGAGGACTCTTTAAAGTAGAGACACTAAGTACTGATATACACCTGAACATCAGCAGGAGAGGACTCTTTAAAGTAGAGACACTACATACTGATATACACCTGAACATCAGCAGAAGAGGACTCTTTAAATTAGATACACTACATACTGATATGCACCTGAACATCAGCAGGAGAGGACTCTTTAAAGTAGAGACACTACATACTGATATACACCTGAACATCAGCAGGAGAGGACTCTTTAAAGTAGAGACACTACATACTGATATGAACCTGAACATCAGCAGGAGAGGACTCTTTAAAGTAGAGACACTACATACTGATATACACCTGAACATCATCAGAAGAGGACTCTTTAAAGTAGATACACTACATACTGATATACACCTGAACATCAGCAGGAGAGGACTCTTTAAAGTAGAGACACTACATACTGATATACACCTGAACATCAGCAGGAGAGGACTCTTTAAAGTAGAGACACTACATACTGATATACACCTGAACATCAGCAGGAGAGGACTCTTTAAAGTAGAGACACTACATACTGATATACACCTGAACATCAGCAGGAGAGGACTCTTTAAAGTAGAGACACTACATACTGATAAACACCTGAACATCAGCAGGAGAGGACTCTTTAAAGTAGAGGCACTACTGATATACACCTGCACATCAGCAGGAGAGGACTCTTTAAAGTAGAGACACTACATACATATATACACCTGAACATCAGCAGGAGAGGACTCTTTAAAGTAGAGACACTACGTACTGATATACACCTGCACATCAGCAGAAGAGGACTCTTTAAAGTAGAGACACTACATACTGATATGCACCTGACAATGAGCATCATATGTCCTCTTTAAGTAACCCTAACCCTAAGCATAAACCCTTGCAGTTAATAGCAAGTATTTAAAACCTGACTTCAAAGAAACCTAGATATCAAATGTGCAGAACACAGAGCAAGTAAGGAAAGCCTTTTCATTCATAATTACATTTGGATGAATGCATACCTGACAGCTGTATATTAAATGCCAAGTACGTTCATAAAATTAACCTTTGATAAGGTTACGACCCGGCACACATTCAATGTTTTGGCATTTAACCTGATGAGCCGGGCGCAGTGCCAGCTTTCTGCTGCCTCTGTGTGCCTGAATTGTTGGAATATCCTGTAGCGTTTCTATAACTGCCCCTGTTGTTTTACTAAACTGTCTGAACCTTCAAACTAAGCACTCTCTATTGACTCTCTTCGAGATCTATTTTCCCACGAGCAGTCAGAAACAAACACCTGAGAGAACGGGGACATTGGAGCAGTTAGTTAGCAGGTGGCAGCTTCCCAGGTGAATCCCAGAAAAGGAATTAACTCCGCTTACATCTCGTCAGCCGCTACCTTCCCCGCCACTGGCTGCGATGAAATGGAGCAAGCCTCATCTAATCAAGGGAGCTTAATCCTGAATTCCTTATTAAAAGCCCCTCTGAAGTCAGACGGCAGAATGTAACCACTTTGTACTTCATCATCATCTCGACCGGGCTGATAGATGTGCTCGGTAGGGACGGTGGAACAGAAGCGAAAACATTAAAGAAGAGAGGCAGAGTACAACAACTTGAAATCTTGCAATGTAAATGTGTCTAATTCTAAGTCAGAATATGTGTTTACACTTTATATAAGACTTATAACTTAAGAAGAAACAAAGCAGTGAGATATAGGGTCTGGTTTTTAGAAGTATCTTCTCTTGAAAACAACTTTTTGAGTTGTATCTCAGATTTATTTTTACATTTTTATTGGAAAATCACCAAATTACATCAGAAATGAGAACACTTTTGAGCATGCGTGGCTTATTTTGTAACACGACATTTCCTGATTCTGGTCAAATATACACTGAACAAAAATATGCTCCCATTTGTCACGAGATGAACTCAAAGATCTAAAACATTTTCTATAAACACAAAATAACCATTTCTCTCAAATATTGTTCACAAATCTGAAAGAATGTGTGACAGTGAGCACTTCTCCTTTGCCGAGATAATCCATCCCACCTCACAGGTGTGGCATATCAAGACGCTGATTAGACAGCATGATTATTGCACAGGTGTGCCTTAGGCTGGCCACAATAAAAGGCCACTCTGAAACGTGCAGTTTTGCTTTATTGGGGGGGTCTGGGGGGGTCTGAAAACCAGTCAGTATCTGGTGTGAGGGTTAGGGTTAGGGTAATGTTGTGAATCGAGTGGCCTGTGTTCTTCGTCCATTACATACGCCTGCCCATACCATAACCCCACCACCACCATGGGCCACTCGATTCACAACATTACCCTACCCCTACCCCTCACACCAGATACTGACTGGTTTTCGGACCCCCCCAGACCCCCCCAATAAAGCAAAAATGCCTAAGGCACACCTGTGCAATAATCATGCTGTCTAATCAGCGTCTTGATATGCCACACCTGTGAGGTGGGATGGATTATCTCGGCAAAGGAGAAGTGCTCACGATCACACATTCTTTCAGATTTGTGAACAATATTTGAGAGAAATTGTTATTTTGTGTTTATAGAAAATGTTTTAGATCTTTGAGTTCATCTCATGAAAAATGGGAGCAAAAACAAAAGTGTTGCATTTATATTTTTGTTCAGTGTAGTTCAAAATGAGTTTTCCCAGCTAATTACAAGATCTGATGTATCTCACTATCCCATCTTATTTCCAGAAATCCTACCAAGCACATTTGTGTACTTATTACAAGCGAAAACATCTTTTTTTTCATGTTTTTGGAGCAGCATATTTGTTCCAGTTCAGATGGAGTTTTTCTTTGGAGAATCAAAAAAATGCCAAGACTCAAACTCTCTTTTCCATTACCAAAAACAAAGCCAGCCATCTCGCGGATTGAAGACCCGCAGAACACCTTGATTCACTGAGGAAGAAGCATGCATGTGCGGTGAATCGCACAGCGTGGGATAATTTGTCAAAGGACCATCTTTAATTATTTACACTTTCCGCTACATATTGAACATGTTTCTCTTTGGCTTCATTAATGTTTCATCACTCTTCCCCCCTGCAAGACCTTTCAACAGAATGAATCAAAGTGACGCGAAGCTTCATTCTCACAACGTCTGCAAATTAAAACTCTAATCGGGACGGCATGACAGGTTCTTGATGCATCGGGTTAGTGGTCAGGCACATCAGTCTCGAATGCTTCATATAGATAAACTAACTGAAGTATATTGTATATTTAAAAGATGCCTTGATCTTTGAGGAACAGCTCGTCCAATTAGTTATAAGTTATCTTGGCACTCAAATGAAGTGGAACCTTTTAGAAAGCACATGCATTTATCATTTAGATCAGTGGTCGCCAACCAGTCGATCGAGTGTGGTGCGGGTAGATCGCGGACCGTTAAAAAAAAGTAACAAAAGAAAGACAAATTAAATTAAAATAATAATGTTTAAAAAATACGTTTCTAGATGTAAACCTATCATCCACTACCCCGTTAGCAGGTGCCACTTGATTGACGTATATTTGAGACATCTCAATAATATACTACATTAACCGTGCTTTACGTGAAGCTCATCATGACACAAGAGAGGACGGCAGGACTGCAATTTCCCGTGTTCAGTGAATGCAACAGAGGCAGTCACCAGACCAATCAGAGAGTTGCATGGAAATACACGTGTGCTTGTGTCATTCAAGCTCGGCTCTGTGTGTGTGTGGCAATAGCGCATTTAGTGTGATAGAGAGATAGATAGATCTTTATTTGTCATTGTACAGGTACAACGAAATTACAATAGACTCAAGGTGCCAACACGCAACAACAAGACAATATAAAAACAACAAGACAATATAAAAACAACAAGACACTATAAAAACAATACAAACAATAAATGGGATTTAAAAAAGACATGATAGGGAATATGTACATAAATAAATAATACATAAATTAAATTGCCCGATTCCCCTCGTATTGCACGGAAGGCTTATATCATTTAAATATTAGCAGCGTTTAGTGCACATATGGCCCTGGGGAAAAAACTGAACTTGAGTCTGTTTGTCCGGGAAGACATGGTACGGAAGCGCCTGTCTGAGCGCAGCCGTACGAAGTGCTCATTACCCGGGTGGTGTGGGTCCTTGAGGATTTGAGGAGAGAGAGAGAGAGAGAGAGAGAGAGAGAGAGAGAGAGAGAGAGAGAGAGAGAGAGAGAGAGAGAGAGAGAGAGAGAGAGAGAGAGAGAGAGAGAGAGAGAGAGAGAGAGAGGGAGAGAGAGGGGACCTAGCGACCGTGATGTTAGCATCTGGTTAGCTAGCTGCACTAACGGACATAAGGAGCAGCTGTTTCCACAACAAGCTGGAGGAGAGTCCTCCCCTGTCAGACTGAAGGGCTCAGGTGCGCTAAATGACTCTGAGTGTTTCGAACGGTTTTGTCAACAATTATTCAAAAGATTATTTCCGCGGCACACCTTCATATGATCATTATAGTTATACAAACTTCTGGAGCCTTCATTGTAACAGTCATTCAGATGCAATTAGCCTATAAAAGGCCTCAAATTGGAAGCACTGTCTGGGCCGTCTTTTTCACTCAATTCTGCAATAGGTAGATCTCGCCTTTCACCTAGGCCGAGGTCGGTGATCGTGGGATTAAAAAGGTCGGTGACCACTGATTTAGATGAATGGACAGACCTGTATTTAAATCATGCTTTATAATTGTTTGTGTGATAGAGATTGTGCAATGTGTTTACTGTTTGTTGATTGTTATGTATCTACCTGAGGACTGCAGATGGAAATTAGCCCTGTTAGCTCAAATCTGGCATAATTCATATCTTCTATTTTTTGAGATTAATGTATTTGTATGCATGGTCCTCTTTGAAATAAATACATAATATATATTTTGATTACAAGACCCTTTAGGGGGGTATGTGTTACAGGCCCAGTAGTCTTGGGAGATGTTTAAGAACACTATAGCCGTACATCAATGTTAAACACAGCATTTCTCTTGGACTGGTAGGAAAATTAGAAGAGAATCTTGAAATGCCAACAATGTAAGTATCTTAGTATGTGCTAAAGCTCCAAAATCATGCACGGATTAATCCGGTGGGCAAGTGTGCACAAAGCTAACCCTAAAGAAGCTTCAATATTGGAAAATAAATGAAGAACTGATGCATATTCTCGAACAAAAGGAAGAACAGATGGCTCATACTTCTGAAGCTAAGGTCAGTTTCCCCAATCTCGTGATGTGCTCTTATATTTCTCTGGCTTTGCCTGTTGTAAAGCAAAACGATTCTAGATTTTTAAGTTAAAGTATGATTGAATGGCAAATATACTTGATGCTAGGGTTAGGGTTAGGGTTAGGTTTTGGTTAGGGATGAGGTTTTTGATTCTCGGTTGAGAATAAGTGGCACGGGCCTAAGGATCTGTGGATGGCTGTATGCAAATGTTATTCGACACAGGGTCAAATAAGAGTTTTTAAGATGTTTGGAACAATTCTTGAAAATGTGTATGTTGTACAAAGTTATAGGTAGAGGGGATCATGAGGGTTTGGTTTTCTAAAAAGTCAGCAGAAATCAGGGATTCTGATTCCCAATGAGATTCATCGCTGGAGCCAGACCCAGGTTCCGGAGGTGAACTGGTCCTGGTAGGGGGAAGCAAAGGGGGAACCAGGGGATAGCTTGTGTGCTTGTGACTGTTAGGCTGAGAGGATCCTGGGGGATTGTCATTTAGACAGTAGCCATGGTTTTGCGGCGAGCTGAGCCCCGGAGATGGATGGCCGGGCAACGGGAGCCCAGGAGACGGACCACAGGAGGGATCAGAGTGGGTAAAGTATGATTTAATGGCAAAGATACTTGATGCTAGGGTTAGGGTTAGGGTTAGGTTAGGGTTAGGGTTAGGGTTAGGGTTTGGGTTAGGTTAAATGACCCTTCTTATTCTCTTACACTTTTATTTCTTTATTTGTTTTATGTCCTATATATATTCATGTTGCATTGTTGGAGGTTTCACGTTGTTTAAGTTGTTCATTGCCATATCTACACTGTAGCTAAAGTGCACATAACAATAAAGCCTTGAATCTTGAAACCTTCTCAATCAGACAACTCTATTTTCTGAAAATAAGACAGATTTTTTTAAAGAATACAACACAATATTCACGCTAGGGATATTGTGTTCCACAATTAGACTGTTCCTCCACACATTGCTTGCTTCAAAAGATGTAACGTAGTCCTAAACAAAGCTCTCTCAGCAGCCAGGAAGCAATCAGGCTTCAAGGACGGTGCTGATTTCATTCTCATTCACACAAGAGGTTACAGCTGGGTCACACACACTTTGACATATGTTGCTGTGGACACAAGAGCGTGCACGTGTTCATGGGCAGCGTGCACGCTCACAAACCCACAGATATAAAAAGCCAAGAGGAATAAATTGTTGCTAAGCAGCTCACAGAGTACTAATCCAAGTGCAGGCGCAGTGAACTCTACAATCATGTTTAAACCTCACATCTGGTTTAAAACCTAAAATCTCTTCCAATGAGATGATTAGTGCAACACCACCATACACTGATGCGCTGCTGTCGGCCAGCAGAGTTCATTTTATTGTTTGTTTTTAAATCTCTTAATGGGCTGGCCCCAGAGTACATCTCCGACCTCTTACAGGTGTACACCCCCTCAAGGGCTTTGAGGTCGGCTGATCAGCTGCTGCTTGTAGTCCCAAAAACAAAGAAAAAGACCAGGGGAGACCGAGCGTTCTCATCGGTAGCCCCCAGGCTCTGGAACGACCTGCCCCCTCGTGTTAAATTGTGCCCACTCTTGAAGCTTTTAAGTCCCGCCTAAAAACCCACCTATTTTCCCTCGCTTACCAGCCAGTCTGAGCTGAGCTGTGTCATACCTATTTGTATGCTTTCACTGTCTGTCCATAGCCTTTATGTGCCTTGTATTTATTCTTATGTGTGCTTTTTTTTTTTTTTATCTATTCGTGTAATATTATATTTTATTATAATGTTATGTTCATTGTGAAGCACTTTGGCAAACCCTCTGTTTTTAAACTGTGCTATATAAATAAAGTGGATTGGATTGGATTGGATTTTGGTTAATTTGGGCGTCGTTTCTGTGTGGTAGATACGCTAAAATGACATCAGCAGGAAGATATACGTTCATGACACATTTCAAATAAAAAATAGAGTTAAGACTCATCAATAGTTCAATAATAACTTCAATAACAAAGATGTATGTCCAAGCTTTTGGTTTGGAAGTACATTTAACTATAATGGGGTCTTTAAATCTCGAGTACATTGGGTCTAGGATCAGATTTCCCACTAAATATCTCTTGTTCCAGTTGGTTAGATTGGGAGATCTTGGCCATAATTTATCTGAGAGACATGTCCGACTGAAACCCATCCAAAGATAGCTTGTTTCATGCGAGAGAAGGCCTAGTGTCCTGACGAATGTGGCCTCACAGGGGGATTACAGATAAGCAAATGGCTGAATCCAAACGCTTGTTATTGTGGATATCGCATGTCGGTTGGATCAGGGCAGCTTGCTGATGTCAGCCCCAAATAATCCTGGCTTTCTGCATATGATGATCGTAAAGAGTCGGATCATGATGACTAGTTTGGGCTGAAACGAGGAAGACAAGAATTGAGAAACGTTTAGTTGCAGTCTGTATAGCATAATATACCCTATTCTTTAATGTTATCACAAAAAGCTTTATTAGTATAGATTGTGCAGCATTGACTGAGGCCCCTTTAACTCACCCTCAATGCCTATTCATGTATCTATTTATTAACTTTGTCGAATGCTCATGTTTGTACTAGCTATTTTTAAATGTTTCACATGGGACAGAGCAAGGGTTTCTTTTTTTAGAGATGGTCTGTTGTTTCTGTTTTTTTAGAATATGCTTCATAAAGGAGGATGTGGCTCAGTGGATAGTGTGCTTGACTTCGAATCAGGGGATAGCCAGTTCGAGTCCCACTGCAGTCAGCATGTCGTTGTGTCCCTGGGACACTTCACCCCAAAGTGCTCCTGTGGGGATTGAGTATGGAAGTCTCTTTGGATAAAAGTGTCTAACGATAAACATGTAATGTAATAAAGGATCCCTTTTGACTGCAAATAAATAACCTGAGCCTGAACCCTTGAGTGGTCCTGAAACAGCTAAAAGAAAACATTTCTTTATACATATCACTTTACGTTTTGATTTTCCCAAATGTGGATCAATAAAGTATCTATATATCCATCCATCCTTCCATCCATCCATCCATCCATCTTTCTATCCATCCATCCATCCATCCATCTTTCTATCCATCCATCTATCCATCCTTCCATCCATCTATCTATCCATCCATCCTTCTATCCATCCATCCATCCATCCATCTTTCTATCCATCCATCCATCCATCCATCCATCCATCTATCTATCTATCCATCCTTCCATCCATCTATCTATCTATCTATCTATCCATCCATCCATCCATCCATCCATCCATCTATCTATCATCATTTCATACATAACATCCCACCACAGTCCGTCCATTGGACCGATGCTCCAGCAGTCAGTCTGCTTGTAAACCCATGTAGAGTATGTGTGTGTGTGTGTGTGTGTGTGTGTGTGTGTGTGTGTGTGTGTGTGTGTGTGTGTGTGTGTGTGTGTGTGTGTGTGTGTGTGTGTGTGTGTGTGTGTGTGTGTGTGTGTGTGTGTGTGTGTGTGTGTGTGTGTGTGTGTGTGTGTGGAGTGTGTGTGACTGATAGGTGGGCTAATGTAATTCTGTTGCTTCCACTGTCATGGCGAAGCACTGTTAATCAGGATTTAGGTTTCATGGCCTCTGTCTGACTGAAACCGAATGCCAGTGGCTCAGCACGGAGACAAAGAGCTCACACTTATCAGGAGCAAGCACCTGAACATGCAATAATCTGCAATCCCAGAATATTATCTGATGACCATTTCAGTTTCATGTTTTTTTTCTCTACCTTCATTATGGGTGACAAAACTTCGTGGGCATTTATTCCGTAGATAGAATGATAGAGGGATAGATAGAGATAGATAGATAGATAGATAGATAGATAGATAGATAGATAGATGGATATATAGTACTTTATTGATCCTAATTTAGGAAATGTTTGCGTTGCAGCAGCATAAAAAGGCAATAAGAGAAATTGAGACACTAGAACTAAACAGTCCAAAATGTTTCTGAAATAGAAATAAAATAGCATTAAAAAGTAAAAAAAGAAGAAAGAAATAATCCCAACATTGACTAATTTGGTATCATCCACTATTAGTATCATTCCTTTGCATGCCTACAACCTAATAGTTGTATTCATTACAGAGAGCTTCTCGTTATAGGAGCAATATAACATTGTCATCTCCATCGTGTAGTAAATCCTACAGTATGCAGCACTATAAAAGAATGACACAACATATAAACACTTATTAACCTTGAGCCGGAGAATTCTTCTTCAATTTATTTTCCATTTGCAGTTCAGTTTATATGAGGCATTACTTCATTACAGATGAACACGTGTAATCTAAAGAGGGGTGACGAATAAGGTCACAGATCTGATTTCCACCTGATAGTATCGCTGAGGCATCACATGACATTTCACCCCGCAGTGCAGAGGTCGCTGGGCGCCCAACAACGTGATCATGTCTGCGAAATCCCTGCTCATCTCTGCGCTTCATAGCACGGGGAAATCTAAAGACTTTTGTAAGGTCCAGCGGATTTGTCAATCATGTTTTCAAAGTGACATTTACAAGAAGCAAGACTTTCCCGACTATTATATCTTCATATAGTTGGCAGGTCTTGACGTTTTGACAGCTAGACGAGTTAGAATGTCACGAAATGGCACAGAAAGCTGCACTACACCAGGGGTCCAGGAGGTAGAAGAGCTGTGTATTGTGTGCAGAGATAAAGACAGCAGTCTGGCAGTAGAGCTATTCCAAGGCTCGGATGGCCATGAATAGGTTGAGTCATCAATACACAATTGTATAAACTGTGTCGGGAAATATTTGCAATAGCAGCGAATGCTTTTAGAAAGCAGCTCATCACATCATAGTCCGCAGCCCAGCGTGAGATACAGATATATCTTGTGTTTTGCGATCCACAAAGACAGCATCAATAAGAGCGAACAGATGGCCTGCTGTACTTCAATTATTATAATTTCCTCCAATTCTGAGCACAGGCCAACACGGGCAATTCACTACTGCATTACACATTCATACAAAGTGGATATTGTTGTGAAAATGATAGCCTTTTTCAAACCAAAGCTGCATGTGGGTGGTAGAATTAAGGGAGGGGGGTTGAAGTGTGTTTAGGATTATCGACTGCTATTCTGTCGTGGCAGAACTTTTGCAGGCGAGCTGGAGAAGGAGTGACATTTTCCTTTGGATATTCATCAACGAGGCTTAATGGTTTTCATGAGATATTAAATTATTTTTGTAATGATTATTTAATTAATGAAAGGGTGGTGATGAATGGCTCCCATGTTTCCTCCTGGTAATGAAATGATACACCATTTCCCCCCTATGTTTTTTAATTATCAGAAGAACATTCCCTGGTGCATTCTGGGAACATTTTCATTATCTCGGACACAAAAGACGCAGCCGCACCTTTGCAGAGGAGCAGACATGCCGAAACAGGTGGGATGGGAAGATTTAGTTGATCACTGATTTAATATATGGCAGCCATTATGTAATATGCATAATTGAATAAATGGCAGCCATAATTTATCACATCTTACAATAGACTATGTGATGAGAGAATAGCAACAATAATCAAGCTTAAATGCCATTACTGAGCCATTTAGGTCAGTGCAAAGTAATTAATTACATACAGCAAAACCATATATCATGTCTAAATGGACAAGACCTTGACATTGGCACGTGTAAATGGCAATGTGAATGTAATTGTTGAGTCAAATTCAACTACAATACGAGACAGACAGTCTATGTGATGCCTGCACCACCTGTTTTCATCCCTATTCCTAGTGGATAGTACATTATTTTTCACTACACGAGGTGACATTGTTTTAAATATAACCCATGGTGTAATTTTTACAACTGTTTGTGTTTCAGGATCAGAAACATGAACACCACGAGCACAGGGATATCCAGCACATACTGTGACACCATTTTGAGAGCAGAGAGATTTATCATGGAGGAAGCTGTGGTGTGTACACTATGTATGTTTGATGTGTCTGTGTGTCATTGATCGCTGCAAGACAATCCCACCAGTCAATAGCATGTGCGCATAGCATGCCTTGGGTTAAAGACAGATGGTAAAAAACCTTGGTAGAAGAGTCAGCGTCAATTAACAGATGGATGAGAACGCTTTTCTTGTAAAACCCTTTCAACAACAAATATTCATTTTATAACAGCCGGGGTTTAGCTTGTTAGTGTCACAATTGTTATGAAACAACACAAAGGTGTGGAGGTTCACACGAACACATCAACAACTCAAAACTCAACAGTTTGAAACAAGTAATCAAAACTAGTCTACAAAAGCGTTAATTTGTACACTCTTAGGTAATTGTATTTACTTGATTAGTCCTATCACATTAACACCAACATTGCACCAATCATATTGCACTTGTCATCCTTAAGAAATATCATCTTGCTCAATGTCTCACCAAATACCATACAGTAATATGTACAACCAATTTCAACTGATTGTATTTTGCCAACAAGGACCTCATATCAGCAGATGAAGCTAGCACTTCATCAAGAAACAGTTGAACCCGTCAGAGCAGAAAGATTGATTATTGATTCCTATTATTCTCCAGGTAGCTTTACTGTATCTATCAATGCTATCGATCCAACGGAGGGTCAAATAAGCAATTTCGAGGAAAGAATAATAAAACATGGTTATTGCTAGCCAAACGGTCCCAAAGAAATTGGACATTTGAAACATTGCCAATATCATGTTTGATGATAAAGATCCCGCCAATGGACAACACACTGCAGCCAGGACAGAGCATACACACACACAGAGCCTTTTGTGAATACGCCCACACATCTGTCCCACCAAGCCAACTCACAAAGCAATCAGAGATCAATAATGTCATACTTTTCGATAGCCAGGTAAGAAAATCGCACGTTGCATTGTGAAAGCATAGCAAGCCGTTACGAAAACAAGCGACTTACGTGTTTTGCGGTGACCGTGCGTGCGCGTGGTGAGCGTCGTAGAGAACGTCTCCGTAGTAGTATGCTCCAGGGTCCACATCTGCGTAGAGTCATGCAGAACGGTTGGATTTGACGGCGAGGGGCTAGACGTCGCTGCTCCAATTACGAAGGTCGTCCGTGATGCCGCGGTGGTCGTAGTAAAAACAGGAGGTCCACGTCGATTTCCAGGATTCCTTGGTGTTACTTGGCTACCCGACGCTCCACCGCCTCTAGGGTTTATGGTCGTGGTAGTAGCGGTGGAATGAGTTCTGCCTTTGGCGGCAGTTACGGTTCTAGGTGTGGGGTTCCCTCCATCAACTGTAGGATTAGTTGTAGTGGTGGTAGTGTCGGGACTTTTGGGAATCCCGCTTGGCTTGGACAGGAATATAGGATCCTGGCCTATTCGATTAGCATCCACCAGGTCAGTTGGCACGTAATCCCGCACTGTACCGACAACAATCCATTTCAGCAACATCAGGCTCAATCCAAGGCCAATAAAACCAATAAGCAAAGGGACCACACACAGCCATGTCTGCTGGCGAGGCCACACGGCACAGCGAAGGGGACCCTGATTCTGAGCCGGGCCTTCCCCCCGGCCCCCTGGAGCTCCTGGACCCTCAGGTTCCTCCAGGATCACCGCCCCGGACACAGCTGCCCCAGAACACTCGCTCATCCTTCCCTGCCGTCCTCTCTGGCTCATTGAGGGTTAACCCTGTGATAAGCATCCATAGCACATGGCAGAAAGGCTCCCAACGATGCGGGACAACGAGAAGAGACAAAGGGAAAGGTGAACAAATGGACGCTCAGTAACAGAAATATGTAATCCAAAGATAGAGAGAAGAGCAGGGGTGCAGGAGTTACATGCACACACAAGCACACACACACGCTCACATACAGAGACACCCAGTGAGAAATGGGAGAGGTGGCGTAGTCGGATAATCGACCGGTTAGTCCTTGTTTAGTCCTGCCCAACTCCCGATGTCCAACTGAAGTCGCAGTGAACTTCAATATCGTTCACAGCAGGGTAAGCCGGAGGAGAAGAGGAATAAGTGATGCTTCTAACAGGGAGCAGGAGGGAGAGGAGGGAGAGATGGGTGGGAAGGAACAGATTTACATCTGTGCATGTGAGGAATCTGTGGCATCAGTGTTCAGATGTCACTGCAGCAAAAGACCCACAGCTATTTCTACTTAACATGCATATATGTCCCCTCTGAGCACAATCCACACACAGAGGGTCAGTGTTGTCTAATGAAGGCAGAACACTTAAAGGGTGGGTCTTGTTACCTCCCTTTCCCAAGCAGGACCAACAAGAGATTTCAAATGTTTCCGATGCAGCCCGACCCACAGCCTTTAGCCAAGTCAGCGTCTCTTAGCTCCCAAAGTCCCTCTTTCGTAACGGAAAGAGAGCAAGAGATGTGTGGTTTATGCGTCGGTCGAACGCTCTCCTTGGATTATCCACTATCTCTGTCGCCCGTTGCTTTTCAATCGGACTCTCCTTTTCTTGAGATTGTTTTATTTTTGTATCTTTCACACTTTGATCTAATCCCACTTTCGCTTCCTTGTGCTCTAGATCCCAGTGAGGCTGAAAACGAAGATGTAGAATCCGATGAATGTTCCTGATCCAGTCAAAAAGCCACACTTTAGATGGGAACAGAGGTAGGGAGAGGGGTGGGGGGTGTTGAGAAAGAGGGGTGTTGTCACGCAGTGGTATCACAGGGCGGATAAATCTGCAACTGCGACGCGTGATCCTGCTCCTTCTCCGGCCGGCTGTGGATCAGATTTCCCAAGCTGTCCGCTCAGCGTCCTGCTGTCTCTACGCCGTGCGTTGACACTGCAGCAAGCACTCACACAGCCTCTTCTCATCTATGTGCAGGAAACATTCCGCCACACAGGCATAACATGAATGATGAAGAGGCAGTAGGTAGATGGAATTAATTGAAATAGAAAAAGCGGAACAAAAAGGGATTAGAGGAAACACACAGGATGTTTTAATGTTTCAAAATGTCCCGCTGGTTCTGTATTGTCCCTTTCTGAGAGCTGTGTCCTCCTCAGTCCTTTGAAGCCTGCGCTCTTTTCCTGTGAATCAGTGATTTGTTGGTCGGGTTGCTGGGATCCTCTGCTCGTCCTTCCCCTTTCAGGGTGCTTTTTCTTGGATTAGAAACCTTGCGAGGGCAGCAGCCAAAGCTTCCTTCCTCCCCCCGTGGGGTTGGAAATATCCAGGTATTTGCAGTTGTCTTTACTTGTGGCAGTTTGTTATGCAGACGCACATACAGCTGCCTCCCTGAGCTGCCGCTGCTGAGAGACAGAGTACGAATGAGAGGGGGGGGGAACGCAGGCAGAGTGTGCACCGTGGTGGAGCAACGGAGGAGAGAGAGGATGGAGAGAGAGGGAGGGAGGGAGGGAGGGGGAGGAGAGAAAGAGCTGCACCTGCTAGATGCACCAGCTCCGGGAAGCATGCCCACCTCCGCTATAGGAGGGAGGGAGGGAAGATGCAGAATGCATACAGAAAGCCTGGGGGAAAGGGAAAAGGAGGTGGAGGTGTGTGTACAGATAAGGATAATGAGAGAGGGGAGGGGAGGGGGTTGGGAGAGCGCTGCAGAGGGAGTTGAGGCTGTTACCATCGAGGAGTTTCATACTGATCAGAGGCACAATGCAGGAGCCGTCAATCACCAAGCCCCACCCACTGCACGGCTGGGAGTAAATTAGGGAGGAAAGATGGATTCATAAATGTATTATTTAAGTGTTATATATAGATAGGTAGAGAGAGAGAGAGAGAGAGAGAGAGAGAGAGATAGATAGATAGATAGATAGATAGATAGATAGATAGGTAGATAAATATATAGATATATAGATAGGTAGATATATAGATAGATATATATATATATATATATATAGATAGATAGATAGATATAGATAGGTAGTTACATATATAGATATATAGATAAATATATAGATATATAGATAGATAGATAGATAGATAGATAGATAGATAGATAGATATATAGATAGATAGATAGATAGACAGATGGATAGATATATATATACAGTAGATATATAGATAGGTAGATATATAGATATATATATATATATATATAGATAGATAGATAGATAGATAGATAGATATGTACATATATAGATATATAGATAGATAGATAGATATATAGATATATAGATAGATATATAGATGGATAGATAGATATATAGAGAGATAGATAGATATATAGATAGGTAGATATATAGATATATATATATATATATATATAGATAGATAGATAGATATGTACATATATAGATATATAGATAGATAGATAGATAGATATATAGATATATAGATAGATAGATAGATAGATAGATATATAGATATAGATAGATATGTACATATATAGATATATAGATAGATATATAGATATAAAGATAGATAGATATATAGGTAGATGGATAGATAGGTAGGTAGATAGATTACACAAGCATTGCACGAGTTGCACACATGTAAAATATACAATAAGATACAAATCTAATAAAATACAAATACAATTAGACAGAAGTATATACAAATACAATAGAAAGGGCATATGTCACTAAATAATACACAAACGATTGAATACATCGAATACTCTACAAACTGCAATCTCACTAAGCTAAAGAAACAAATATATACTACTGACATTTATTGTCATTGAATTATATATACATCATAACTGTTGGTAATGCCATGTTAAGTATTCATGTGGATACACTGGGACTTAAATACAAACTGTAGGTATAAGCTGTTGAACCTCATTGTATTTAGTTACTTTAGTGTTTGGCCTGTACTGCTCTTTATGATCGTGGGAGATATCATACTATCATTTCCTTTCCTTTTAATGTCATAGTGGTTCCTTTTTATTGCATGTGGTTTCCTTATCCAATTCCAGAATACATTATTAAAGCATATGGTTGCCTCCTTATTGAGTCATCTAAAATATATCAGTGATACATGTATTGTTGAACTAATGCAGATATGAAGTGTTATGATTGAAGCGCTCAAGTCAAGAGGACGTAATGCCGAGTCAAAACAGACAGAACCCAAAAAAGACTAATACTATTTTTGCATGTTTGTTTATTTTGACTTTTATGTTAATCAGCCGAACGGTTGAGCCTCAGTAAATCCTGTCTGGGTTTAAATCAATGTAACGGTCGGAGTACAGCAGAGAGTAAAACAACATTTAAGATGCTTCTTGTAACACCGCGCTGCACTTCAGATTGATTTTTGTCTGCATGTTTTAAAATGTGTCTCCCAGAACGAGATAGAAGCACAAGACACAGAGTCCTGCAGAGAGCCATCTGCCTGTGGGAGAATCCTCCATTGGTCCCGTGGGGGAACTCAAAGCATGTTGTGCGTTTTCACACCTCTTTCTGTCGTTGGACATTAAAAGATATGGTGGCACCAGTCTGTTAAAGCAGCAGTCATGACACTGTGTTAGTCTGAAACACACATCAATAATCACACGGGCAAACAGCCACAGGGAGGGACGCAAAACTATCTACAATGAATGACACAAAAATACGGCAAGAACACGACAAGTCTCTTCAATCAGATAATATTCATTGTTGCATACTAAGATGTGCATAAGAGTATGTGGAATTAATATATATAGATAATTAAGTAGTGACTTCTCAGATACTTGAAGTTGCAGAATAAACTGCCTTACTTCCAAAGTAGAACAGTTTTAATTGACTGAAGACAAATCTGTCGACAAGACAAACTGTTCTTAATTAGAATATATCATGTTCTGTGCAGCATTATGGATTTACCTGGAGTAAGAAAAGCGAAGAACCAGATCAGCATATCTTCTTCTTCTTCTTTTGAACAGCAGTACATTACAACATGCATGGAGAGAACTGTGTTAGTCCAAGGATTGTTACACAGACGGTGTGAATGAAAGGGACATTATGAAAGGGCTTATGTTGTCAATCTGACATTCCTAAATCCTGAATTAAAAACAGAACAAATGAAGGAAAGAAAGTGAAAACCATAAAGCAGATTCCGGTAGCAGGCTTATAGGAATTTAATAATTGTATAATCAGTTTTTAGTGGATTATAACCACCCGGAATGCTAATGGTCATGTTATCTTCCTGTTTGTTAGTGTACGACACTTCCTGTTTCACAACTTCCATTATAAACACGGTAAAGAATTTAAGTCCATGTTTACATTTTGTAAAATGCATGTATATTCAAGGGCACAGACTGGTTTTGTGTTTATTTACAGTTTTCATCACCATGTTAATGAGGACGTTTTGACAGTAAATGGTCAAACTTACTATGACGCTGTCTTCATTGGCTGCGGTTTAATTTGGTATCACTTCAGAGTTTCAACACACTGCATGAGACCTCTACACGTATAGATGCACACTTAAAGTATTAGCCTAGAGAACAGAACAGCACAGCTACAGAGACATAAAAGCTGATCCACTCAGATTTTTGTAAAAAAAGGCGAGATTTTGTAAAAAAAAAGTGAGCATTTTGAAAAAACTCATGTATTTGAGAACAATTGAAACTTTTGAACACATTGTGAGACTTTTGTAAAAAATGAGAATTTTGTAAAAAAGTGAGAATTTTGAAAAAAGTGAGAATTTTGTAAAAAAGTGATAATTTTGAAAAAAAGTGATAATTTTGTAAAAAAGTGATAATTTTGTAAAAAAGTGAGAATTTGTAAAAAAGTAAGAATTTTGTAAAAACGTGAGAATTGTGTAAAAAAGTGAGAATTTTGTAAAAAGTGAGAATTTTGTATACAAGTGAGAATTTTGTAAAAAGCCATGAATTTGAGAAAAAAAATATACATAAAAAAAAAGTCGTAATTTAGAAAAAATCATGAATTTGAGAAAACAAGAACTAAAAAAAAGTCAGGAATTAAAGTAAAAACCAAAATTTATAAAAAAAGAAACTGAGAATGTTTTCACAAAGTCAGGAATTAGAATAAAAAAACGGAATTTGAAAAAAAAATCTGTATTTTATGGAAAAAAATGAAAGAAAAAAAAATCTGAATTCTGATAATTTTTGTAAGAAGATGATTTGGGCCACGTATAAAAATAATCCAACTAAATCTCATTAAGCAGATTCAGGCAGGAGGCGTATAGATTACAGAACAATACAGTTTACAGAGAAGAGATAACATCTGATCCTTTTACAACAAACACTGGATGCACTTTTTAGGTTTTTACTAACGCTGTAATACTGCTCTGTAAGGGAATACAGTTACTTTGTGTGTGTATCGTATTAGTAATCCATTAGTCTACTTCCCCATGCCATCTGTTGTCAACCATTGAGCAATATAATCCTATTATATATCATAAAATAAGTCTAGCGTTAGATTAGTGTGTTTGTGACTGCCACAGCTATATGGAAGTCTCACAGATCCAAACCTTGAATGTTTACACAGTGGGTTCAGAGTGATTTTCTATGCACATTGTTTTCCCATTTCAATCCCATTACATGTAAGCACTGCTATCCAGCTAGAAAGCATATTTGTAACTACAGTCCACTTTCTGTTCCATTAACTGTGATTGTAGGCCTCTCATCATCTGCTCGTTCAGCAGCCAGAGAGGTGCGCTAATGTCACTTGTTATCTTTTTTTCTTTCTGACAATCATGCGTATATACGCCAGATCTAAGATGCCACTGTACCTTGCAGTAATAACTCACTCACAGAGCTATTTCAGGAACCGTGGTGCTCTATTAACATGCAGGAGAACACATACAGCATATGCACCGAGCCAAAAAGAGAATGGATGATCTGTGCGTCGATAGTGTTGCTTGTTCTCCCATTATCAGGCCTCCCAACCTGCTCTTTAATGAAAGGGCAAACAAATCTAACTCCTCCAATCAAAATAAGACAACAAGCTACAAATCAGCCGGTTCTCAGAAGGTCAGAGTTGTAGTCATTTGTCCGGAGCAATAATATGTGCTTCAGAGTTGAATCTCAGCTAAATCAGTCCCTCCAGGAATGTGTGAATCTTAAAAAATGCATTATTTGAAACAGCTTGCTGCCATATTTCTGTCAAAACAGGTTCAGTATTGCCTCTTATTTCTGTATTGTAATGAACCAGTTCAGGTAAGAGACACACTACTCAATTGTGTTTATATGTGTTCAATACATTGTCCAGATCCTGTTATGTGTTCTTGTTCATGAGCAGAAAACTAATAATTAGAGCCGGGACTCGATTAAAAAAATTAATCTAATTAATTAGAGGCTTTGTAATTAATTAATCGAAATTAATCGCATTTTTAATCAAATATACATATTTGACCTGAGAACAGTGAGAAGCAGTTTCCACATGGATGTTACTCCAGGTGGTCGACAGTCGAGTGCAGTCCAGAGAGCCAGGGAGCTGGTTATTCTCTCAGACGTGGACTGACTCATCCTGGCCCTGAAACCAGTCGTCTGGTTGAGTGTGGGTTGGGTCAGGGTGTGGATCCTTGCACTCGGAGTCGGGCTAACGTCCACGCTAGCTGCTACATGCTTTGCATGTAGGTGATACTTTAGGCTTGATGTGCTGCGGTGATATGCAAATTCTTTTTTGCATAATTTGCACACAACCGTGCTCTTGTCGACGCTTCCATCCGTCCTTTTTTAAAACAAGATGTCCCATCCACGGGGCCGACCAAAGCGGTCTCATCAGCTTGTTCGTTCATGTTTGACTATTGTTCACCGTGGTTTGTTGTTGTTTGAAGTCCCATGCTGAAGTCATGAACGTTAGTTGGTGCTCCAGTATAATCGGTACGCCTGAAACTCATCCAGTGAGAAACGTTCTGCTGTGCAAAAACAAGTGCGATTAAAGTGCGATTAAAATGCGTTAATTTTTTAACGGGTTCATTTTTTAACGGGTTAATTTTTGTGTAATTCATTAATCTGAATTAACGCGTTAAAGTCCCGGCCCTACTAATAATATAATAATAATCCTTATATTTATTATATCGTTTTATTAAAGACTCTCAAAGCGCTTTACAAATACACATTACACATACAGATCATACATGTAATGGTCATCTACTGTGGACAATACCCACAGGAGCAAATTCAGGTGAAGTGTCTTGCCCAAGGACACAACGGCCTGATGCAGTGGGGTGGGAGCGGGTTTCGAACTGGAGTTCCCCAACGCACAGACCACTGCGCCATCCGTTCCAATACAAAAAAAAAACTAGTACTGTGATAGTGGAAGTCAATGGGATCCTAAACACAATAACATTCTGTGGTTATGAATATGATATCATGGGAAATAAGCTCCTGCAAATAGCGTAAAGGGCCCTATTGTGCTTTTTGGATGTTTCCTTTCCTGTAGTTTGGGTGCATGTAAATGGTCTGCAAAGGCTAAAATCCCCAAACTCCTCGATGACACGCCTTTGCTTACAACCTAAACATAGTGAATATGTAACAATCGCGCTTCTATTGGCTACTCTCCAACAAAATGTACAACAGAGCCGGCCAGCTAACCAATCAGAGCAGACTGGGCTCTGGTTTCAGACAGAGGGTGAAAAGAGGTGCTGCAGCACAGGCAGCATGAGAACAATAAAGAGCTTTTTGAACATTAAAGCATGGAGACAAGTCCCAGTAGAGACACTACATACAAATGGGAACCTAAAATAATTATCCCAGCAGTCTGTTTTCATGTTCAATGCGTACCAATGGTTGTTGATTTTTATTAGCAACCATAGTGACAGAAACTAATTTCTTCTAACATGTTCTATCACATTTGATCTCGTTTAATCTCTTTCTGAATGTCATCCATTTTACATTTAAATGGCAGCGCTGTCTACTGGGTCAGACGGGGTCGAGCCTTAGGGGTTTATCAGAGCTATTGTTCTCACACACACCTGCACATGTACAAAGAGATATCTCACTGTTGAGGTTGTGCATGGCTTCATTAAAAAAAACCTTCTAACTCTTTATTTTCCAAAATATTAAAGAGTTAGAAGGAACAGTTTTGGTTTTCTCCTCTAGTCAGTAAGCTTTCCTTCCTATACAAAGTTATAGATTGAACATTTCCCTTCATTAAACCACTCTGGTATATTTTATAAATAATATCTGTAACTTTAAATAATCACTGGCGGTTTTATGATTACAAAATGAATGACTTAAAACGCACTTCTTAGCCCTTTTTTCCTTCTTTCTGCGTATACTACTGGAGACAGCAGTTTCCTCAATTACCACTGAATGGACCTTTCTGCTGAATCAATGCAAATACAGCCCAGTGGCTTTTGTCTTAGCTCACACCCTGGAGACCTAATGATAAGCTCCAGAGGGCAGCAGCCAACACACATTAACTCCAAGAAGACAACAGTAGGGTCAGAGGTCAGTACATATATAACCCAGTTTGTGCTCCATCGACTGATTTTACCTTATTTAACATTTGTGTTTCTTCTTCAACCCAGTCTCACATACAACGTGTACAAGCAAACATAATAGCTTCACAAAAACGCATCTGAAATCGTGAGATGGCTACATTTTGTTTTCGTTTTCTAATGGCCAGCGTCCATATCACATGATCATCAGGTCAACACGTTGTTTAGTTAAAGAGTGAAGCAGAATGAAGTGTTGAACAGTGTCGTGTAAAGTAAAAATTCTCCGTCAACTACATAAAAGTAAGAACAGCTGTCGTCGGTGAAACGCCCTCCTGACTGCAGAACGTCTCTCATTATGTGTTATAATGTTTTTTAACGGACGTTGTCTGATTATATATTCATATGCGCGGGCTGCTAGTGTCCGTTGATCTCCAGATTAACAGCAGCATGAGAATAACCTGCCGAAAGTGCCGATGCTCCATGGCGGAGTCTCCGGTAGAAATTGCCGGGATTTGCGTTTTTACCCCCTTAATGTCTGACCAATGGTTGAACAGCATTTCCGAGCACATGACTTGTGTTTAAAGTTTATAGTCCGTTTGAGTTTTGCCCGTGTGAACGCAAACCGAACCTTCTGGAAAACAAACTGTCGTCTGGTGCGCACCAGAGAGCAGACTATTAGGTCTGAATGCGACCTTAATTACATTCTTAAAAAGGAATTGAAGAATATTTCATCATCATCATCATCATCATCATCATCTTTATTTAAAGAGACTCTTGGTCCATTATTACAAAACATACAACACTCAAATACAAACTAAAAAAAGGCAGCCATACCAATGTTTCCACAGAGGTGACTGGTATCGTACAGCACTGAGCCACGGATTTGAAAGCAGCATAATGACAGAGTTATGAGAAACATTCAATCGACAGATGAATTTGTACATCAGACCTCTCAAAAGAGCATGGAACGTGTTGACTCGTGCATTACAGAACAGTTCACTTGCACTGCACCACCTTGGTTTTCTAAGCAGTATACGCAAACAGTCATTATATGCAACCTGGAGCTTCCGGAGGCTCGCCTTCTTATACTTGACCCACAAGGGGGCAGTATAGAGAGGAGTGCAATACGCTCTAAAGAGGTTCACCTTAACCTTATCTGAACACCAAGAGAATTTTCTAGCCAACATGTTGGCTTGTATATATAAGACACGCCGCTGTCTATACATGTCGTCATCATCAGCCATTTCATCTGTGATGATGTGTCCCAGATACTTCGTGTTGCAGCAAACAGACAGCACCTGTCCTGACAGATAGAATGTTGGAAAACAAAGGTTCTTATCCCCTTTTGCTCTACAGATCATTACAGCGCTCTTCTTAGCATTGTATTTAACGTCAAATTTGACTCCGTAATCAGAACAAACATTTAGCAACTGTTGAAAACCAGCACTGCTAGGAGAAACAATTGCCAGATCATCGGCATACATAAGATGGTTTACAATCACATGACCAATCACACACCCTGTTTTACAGACACTTAAATCATCTGATAGATCATTCATATAGATATTAAAAAGGCTCGGTGAGAGGAGCCCCCCCTGGCGGACTCCATTACCAACACCAAATGGCGCCGAGACTGCATTCCCCCATTTGATCCGCATGCTCTGGTTGGCATACCAATAAGCCAGGATCCTAATTATACTGTTAGGCACACCTCTTTGTCTCAATTTTAAAAACAGTTTGTGATGGTTAACTCGGTCAAAAGCCTTAGAGGCATCAATGAAACCAATCAGAACAGTGGAATTCTGTCTTCTATATGTTTCTACCATTTCCTTCAGAGCATAGATGCATAGCTCAGTACCATGCTTAGCCTTGAAGCCAAACTGGTTATCTGAGGTACATAAATAAGAACATAGTCTATCCAACAAAATTCTTTCCAGGACTTTGGATAACACACTGGCCAGAGCAATTGGTCTATAGTTATCCAAGCTCCCTACCTTGCCCGCTTTGTCCTTAATGACAGGGACCAAGGTAACCGTCAACATGGAGTCTGGCAACATACCATGAGTCATGAGGCCGGTAAAACAAATGGCAAGAAGAACTGCAACCTTCGGGCTTGCCAGTTTAAGGTGCTCTGCAGTGATTCGGTCAGAGCCGCATGCTTTGTTATCAGCTAGCTGTTCAATTGCTCGATAAACCTCTTTAGCTGTGATTCCCACTGTGTCACTTTTCACAACACTACCAACTTTGTAGGGGTCACTTTTAACACAATTAAGTATAGTAGAGTAATGTTGCCTCCACAACTCAGCTATGTTATGGGCTCCAGATACTCCCTCTATGGTACACGGTAATGACGTACTGGCCCTGTTCAGAGCTCTCACCTCCTTCCAGAAGCCAGTCACATCATTATGAAGGAGCTTTTCAGCCATCGAGTCCGCTCTCAATGTTTCTGTGTGTTTGTTGACATAACGAACTGCATATTTATATCTAGCATGTGTACGCTTTGTGTTTCCATTTGTTCAGTGGATGTGTATAATATTTAATGGGATAGTTATAACTAAGTTTTTTCTAGGTCTTGCCAGGATATTTTGTAAATGCTATATTTTCATGCTTACGAAGGTGTTTGCTAGACATTGTTTGTGCTGGTATTTAATTCATGTACGGAAGAGGATTAGGACCACAAAAAAAGTGAAAACAATTAATAAAAAATGTGGAGAAAAAAGCCTGAATTCCAAGATCTTTCAGACAAAACATTGACATATTTTTAGCTCAGAATTCTGAGATTGAAGTAAAAATGACGACCTAAAAGTCAGAATTTGGCAAAAAAGTCAGAATTATATTGGTCAGACCTCCCAAAATATGTTTAACATGGACTTAAACCCTTTACTTTATTTTCATGGAACTCTTACATTTGTATTTCATTAAGAAAAACATTGATTTAAAGCAGCGATGACTTATTTATTCTTCTTTGAATATCACAGGAAAACAGTGAATCTGTAGCTTATTAGGCTGCTTCCTCTTTACAGCCATATACAGTGTTATAGTGTGTCCATCCAACACAAGGTGGTGAGAGCACCGATTGCCTAAGAGTTACACCTGAAACCTCAAGAGACCCAACCTCCATTGTGAAGCTCCCTATCAGGAAGAGACAGCCGTTTTTATCACATCAGAAAATCAATTTACCGACATGAATCAATGGACAGGAAGATAATTTGGTGTAACCTATTGATCAATGAGTGTAATTGTGTGAAAAACATATGAATATCTTGTGAAAATATTGATTGATTCATTTGTTAAATGATTAGTTTAGCTACATTTCCATCTGTAGCTTGCCTGGAGACAGTTTCCGCTACGATCTAAGGCTCTCTAGCATCAAATTGGGAAGGCTTTTTCAGGATCTGGACATCAGCAGGGTCAAGGTTGTCTTCTGTCTCTGGTGTTGTCACACGGTTGAGTTACACCCTGGTCTAATTGCTATCCAGAGGTTCCCCCCATGTCTGTGAGGGTCCTGATTGTTATCTAACATGTTCAATAGCTTCCCTAGACGTCTTGTAGAGACCGATCGAAGGCACCAAACTGTCAATCTGCCCAACCCATAGGACAAATGTCTTCAGGCCACAACCCTTAGATTAAACCAAATTAATCCTATCTGCATTGTCTCTGTCTAAGCTATGTTGTTGTTCTTTAAAGGATATCAAGTATTACCAAATGTCTTAAGCACAATGCTAGGATCTAGCACAGTTTAATGCTGTGTCTCTTGTTCCTCAGAACATATAAAATAACACATTGGTATTCTTTCCTTGGCTTCTTTACCAATTTGTAATAGCTTCTAAACAGTCTGAGGAAATTTGAGTAGATTGAGAGGGGGAAAACAGAGCCACAACTGCTCTGAACAATCTCGCAAAAAAAAATGCAATCTGCTTTGCTAAAACTGAAGCATGACGGTAAACAAAACTTACATTCAAACAAAGTCAAATCACATCTCACTAGCAGGCAGAGACATCAATGGATGCAGCTGGTTTAGTATAAAACATAACAAATAACAACTTCCAACAGATATAACAATGATGTACTTTAAGTAAAATGAGAAATTAATTTGTTTAGTTGTGGCCACTAGGGGCAGCAAAAACAAGGAAACAGTTGTCCTATTACACATTCAGAAAACACAAAATGGTATTTATTTATTTATTAACTCTTTATTCAGATTTGTGTTTGTTGCCATTTCACTAACCTAAGTCCAACAGTTCTCTTCCATTAGCTTTTTGGGAGTATTGGGAACACCAAAGCACTATATCTTGAGTGTGTTCATCTTCTAGCGCTGGTCTGTTTGTCATTTGATTCTGTGTGTTAGTATTAGTCAGTTTTATAAAGCTTTATCACTGAAACATCATCCTGCAGCTCGATCACAGCAGTGAAGCCTACCGGGGGCCTGTACTACGAAGCTGGTTCAACCTAACATGGATATGTTTGAGTTAGCCGGTTGGCCTAATCCAAAACATACGTGCTCACGATAAACGGTACAACGACGGTGGTTATCAAGTGGATCGCTCAAGCCAGCCATGTCCTATCTAGTTAGGTGCGCGTTCACATGAGGATGGTATCTGGAGCATTCGACCAATCACAAACATGGAGAAGCGTACTGACAGCGCAGCGTCATACTTCCTGAATGAAAAGTCAACTATAATATTCATTACATATGAAGAAGTTAAACTTTAAACATCCATGACTTAAACACTTGATCCAGGATCAAAGCCACAGAGCTGCACCTGCAAGGTGAATACAGCTGGTAACAGAACAAGTGTTTGAATGCGTACATTAACAGGTTTATGATATCACTGCCCGTCTAACACACGATCTGACTTTAATTACATTTGACTCGAGTGTTTCCTCAACTTAATGTGTTGCTTAAAATAATACTTCTGCATACAGTATGTGACACTGTGAGTGTTGCACGGCCAGATACGGCTCAGCTGACTCAGATAAGGAAATATATGATACATTATGAAGTGATATGCCGCGGACTGTACTTAATGTTACTCTGATCCGGTTACTTATGTTGTGGCAGATATTTAAGTAAGCTTTCTTAACGCTAATGTTATAATAGTCAGATTGCTCTGAAGATGGGAGGTGATATTCTATTAATGTTCACGTTCTCACAGTCGGTGATTTTTGCCGGCCGTCTTTCCTGCAACGGCAGCTTTTCTGTATTTCCTTTCTCTGGTAATATGACTTGATCGCTTTAAACTCTGCACACTGAGCTCTGATTGGTCAGCAGGCAGTGCTTTCACTGAGTTGAGCTCTTAGCCTGCAACCTAACCTGGTCCCGACCAGGTTAGCCGCACAGCATAATTTACCATGGAGATCTAGCCTGCTAAAAAGAGAACCAGCTTCGTCGGACCGGAAAGCCAGAGTTTTCCATGAAGTTAGCCGCTAAGCGAAAATCCTGCTGTGTAGTATACACCCCTGCTCTTATCCCTACTCATTGTCATGTTGTTGTGACGCTAGTGTTTTCTCAGTAACATCACTATTCAGTCTACTTACAACCCAAAGAATACCTGCTCAGATGGTTGAGTCTGGCATCCATTGTGCATGTTGGGTGTATTAAATAAAATATCTCTGAATCCTAAATCAATCAGAGGCAACTCACGTCCCGAATCCTGGCTTTATTGTTGATTATGCAAACAAATCAACCTCAGAATGAATTTCCTTTGCCCTCATTTTATTTGTTTGTTTTCCCCCCTCATCTCAGTCATATCCTCTCCTCCAAAAAGTGGTGTTGTTTGTGCATGGATCCTCTG
>NC_047517.1:39056200-39201200 GCF_902827115.2 Pseudochaenichthys georgianus | reverse complement strand
CGCTGCAAGGTCGATGCTGCACTGTTATCAGTCAGAACTAAACATGGAGAAGCAGCGTTCAGTTATTATGCTCCAAACATCTGGAACCAACTCCCAGAAACCTGCAGGTCCGCTGCAACTCTGACTACTTTCAAATCCAGACTAAAGACTTTTCTTTTTGTCGCTGCTTTTAATTGAACTATTCATATCTTAAACTGCACTGTAACTTTTATCCATGTACTTTTTCTTTTAATGTTTATTTTATTAGCTTTTATTTTTTAATGCTTAATGTCTTTCATTTTTTGTAAAGCACTTTGAATTGCCTTGTGTTGAAAAGTGCTATATAAATAAACTTGCCTTGCCTATGCAAGTGGTGCAGTGACGCGTCCTAAAACCCGGAAACAGGCTTTGCTCGGATTCCCTCGACAGAAAGCAACGGGATTTCTCCATAGGGTTTTGGAAAATAGCTGGAAATAAGGTCTGTGAAAAACGAACCTGAAATTATTAACCGAGTCATTTTCAAGATTGAGTTCCAATGATAAACTGGAGTGGCAAAGGATCAGCTGAATGACCCGCAAGTGCTTCATCCAGAAGGACAGGAGGATGGACTTTGTGTTTCAGTGATTTATCATCAAAGGTAGGCCTAAGTCATTTTCAATGCGGGCCGCCGTGCCGACTTCATTCATTTGTAATTGTTACTTGGCTGTGGGTGCCCTGTCATGAGAGGTGTTTATATAAAAGATGTTCTGTGTGGTAGAGGGTCGCTGTCATTGATGCGTTTTGCACCCCGGGTCGCTGTTTTGATATTCCGCTGAAGTATACGCTGTGACGTAATATCGTAGTAGAGGGAAGGGGGTCAGAGGGCCTAGGTATAAAAGTCACGGCTCGCCACTCCTATAATAAAATCTAAAATACATAATCCAACGGAGAAAAAGTAAACGTTATTACTGAGAATCAAACAGACATCTTTAACCAAAAGGGAGTGTTTTAGCCTATTTTTAAATACATGCCGTGCAAAGAGTGGCAACATTGCTCATCCATGCATATCATCCACCTCCCTACGTGGACGTCAGACCTATTGGACTGACAAAAAAGGCAAGAAAAACAGAAATGTTCTGATGCATTGGAGGCGAATCTGTCTGCTCCAAAACAGTTTTGGTGAAGCAAATTATACGAACACACTGAGTGAGAAGAAAGTGATGCTTTCACTTCAAAGTCTGATGGGCAGTTTATTGAAAACAACACAAACTACCCACTACCGGATGTAGCTTTAGATTTCCACACACACACACACACACACACACACACACACACACACACACACACACACACACACACACACACACACACACACACACACACACACACACACACACACACACACACACACACACACACACACACACACACACACACACACACACACAATGCTCAAGATCAGCAGTTGGTCCACTTGTGATTGGCAGATCATCCAGAGGCGACATAAAGCCTTTCTTCCACCCTCAAACTGAGCTGTCAGTCAAATGGAAACAGGGCAGCAATGCAATAATGGAGCTGCAAATAGCCTGTCGTCACCTCGGGCCCTTCAGGGGACGCAGTGGGAACATTGTGTTTACGGCAGCCTCAGAAGAAAGACTCTTCATACACCTGCACAGTCTGTGGAAATAAAGTATACAGCCAATATGATCACACTCCTACGGTGAGATGTTTGGAAGCAGCAGGTCTGATTTCAGTTTAAACCCTGCATACACCACTGTGATCTGTGCTTTTGTATAGTAGAATGAATGCATTGCCTATCACCACTTCTTGTATCATGATTAGGGTTAGAGTGACAGCAGGATATATCCTCTGGATGTACACTGAACAAAAATATAAACGCAACACTTTTGTTTTTGCTCCCATTTTTCATGAGGTGAACTCAAAGATCTAAAACATTTTCTATTTACACAAAATAACCATTTCTCTCAAATATTGTTCACAAATCTGAAAAGATCTGTGAGAGTGAGCACTTCTCCTTTGCCGAGATAATCCATCCCACCTCACATGTGTGGCATATCAAGATGCTGATTAGACAGCATGATTTTTGCACAGGTGTGCCTTACCCCCTAAACGCACCAGGAGCGTCTGCGCTGCGTTACGGCTGCGCCACGGCGTTCGCAAAGATCGCGGCCACTCTAGTCAATGGGTGCTGTTCCACCAGACGCGACGCGCCACGCCGCGGCTCGTCCCAGAAGCTCCTCGCCGCAAGGAATTTCTAAAATATAGGATGAATCCTATTTTTGAAGCGGCGCGGCGCAGCGCGGCGCAGCGCGGCGCAGCGCGGCGCAGCGCGGCGCAGGCAGGAAGTGATGAAAATCACCTTGTTGTCTGCTTTGCTGGTTGAGGGGGTGCACCGGCTGAACCCAAAACCGGCTCCTTCTCCTCCCCCCCACCACCGTCTTTCAAATAGAATACTGCAGCATTCTCCTCCGGTTTACAGGCACTGTCAATTATATATATATACAATAATTATGATGATGAATGCATATTTTGTTACCACTAAAATACAGCAACACATCTTTGATTCATGTCGTTTATAACTGGAATATTACAATTATTATTAACTGTGTCTGTAGTCTACAACACAACAACATAGGAAATAACAACAATAAACCCGATTTAAACAAACATAAACCATTTAACTACGTAGCCTACTGACTTGTAGAAGTACAAAATGTCCAGGAAATATTCCAAAATCAACAACAACTGCGAGGCTGCACACACGACGCTCCGCTTCCGCAACGTTTTGAAACGCGCCTGGTGTGTTAGGTCGCAGGAGGAGGTCGCAGCGCGGCGCAGCCGCAACGTAACGCGGTGCAGACGCTCCCGGTGCGTTTAGGGGGTTAGGCTGGCCACAATAAAAGGCCACTCTGAAACGTGCAGTTTTGCTTTATTGGGGGGGTCTGGGGGGGTCCGAAAACCAGTCAGCATCTAGTGTTAGGGTTAGGGGTAGGGTTAGGGGTAGGGGTAGGGTTAGGGTTAGGGTTAGGGTAATGTTGTGAATCGAGTGGCCCATGGTGGTGGTGGGGTTATGGTATGGGCAGGCGTATGTTATGGAAGACGAACACAGGCCACTCGTTCTAATCAGCATCTTGATATGCCACACCTGTGAGGTGGGATGGATTATCTCGGCAAAGGAGAAGTGCTCACTCTCACAGATCTTTTCAGATTTGTGAACAATATTTGAGAGAAATGGTTATTTTGTGATTATAGAAAATGTTTTAGATCTTTGAGTTCATCTCATGAAAAATGGGAGCAAAAACAAAAGTGTTGCGTTTATATTTGTGTTCAGTGTAGAACTGGATATAGTGGGAGTTGCCCAGTGCTGAGTGGAAGCCAAAAGGGCCTCTCTCTCAATTACAAAAAAGTACCATGTATCAACCATTGTTATATGTGCTTTTGTATAGTAGAATCAATGTATTGCCTATACACTTGTTGTATTATGATGATCCGGGTTAGGGTTACATAACATTACATGCTTTTATCCAAACCGTCTTACATACATTCAATAATGTGGACAATCCCCACAGGAGCACTTTGGGGTGAAGTGTCTCAGGGACACAACGACATGCTGACTGCAGTGGGACTTGAACTTGAAGTCCAGCACACTAGCCACTGAGCCACAGCCGCCTTTATGAAGCATATTCTATAAAAACAGAAACAACAGACCATCTCTAAAAAAAGAAACCCTTGCTCTGTCCCGTGTGAAACATTTAACAATAGCTAGTACAAACATGAGCATTCGACAACGTTAATACATCTTGCTACCCCCTGATTCCAAGTCCAGCACACTATCCACTGAGCCACAGCCTCCCCTATATATATATAGATATACATAAAATATGATATATTCACTGGATGTATAAAGAATAGATGTATAAAGAGGACTGGATATAGCTGTAGTTGCTCAGTGGTGCAAGAAGCTAAAAGGGACTATCTCTCAATTACAAAAAGTACCCGTATCTGAGCCAATAGAGCGCAAGCACTTTCAACTTCCATAAGCCCCGCCTTCAATCCACAGCTTCATGGCCGGTCTCGGATCAGTCAAATAAAGAAAGGTGAAATATCTCGCAAAGGTTATTCAAGTGATCTTACCGGGTAGTTGATTTAGCTTAAAAGACGATATATCTATTTACAGAGGTCATTTTCCCAATGTAAGTCAATGGCAAACAGTGTATTTGGCCCACATGACGTCACAGACTGTAACAGAAGTTGTAGTAACGCAAAGTTGTAGTAATGAAGCTTAGCGCAAGTTCAGACAGGAAGACCTAACACTCCGTATTGCTCGTCATGGCAATACTTGCTCCCTGCATCTAAATGACAGGGAGCGCCTCTCCTCAGCTAAACCTATCACGCCCCTCCATTTAAAGCCTAATTATCGCACCTGTTAATCCCTCTATATATGCTCTCCCCTTTCCTATCAGCTGTCTTCCAGGCGTCAACGCGCAACCCTCCCCCACCCCTTCACCTCCTGCTTTCAACTCAGGGCCAAGCTTATCCTCCTCCCTTCCAACCGGACCTAACCACTTATCACCACCACCAGTGTCTAGACCCAGGGGGGTTCATCGGAAACGGTTCTTCCCTTCCCGATTGATATCCTACAAAAAACCTGGGCCTAATCGCCAAACACCATTTTGTTCATTTGTGATGAACTGTCATCATTATGTTTCATTGATATAATGTGACCGATAATAAATATGTATTCCATACATCATGTCTCTCCTGATTGAAACTCCGTTTTGGACACTACATACTACATTAGCTGTGCTACCCAAAAAAAGACTGAAATGTCCCTTAATTTATGTTGAAATTACTTAGTATCTCATAATTGTTTCAACATCCGCCGCTTTTCCCGGGGTCTTGTTTTTTTAGCTTGCATGTTTTGAACTTTACCAAATACTCTAAAGTCTACTCCATACATTTGAATACTGGCTTTTAAGATCAGATTTCTTCAGAGGGATTTCTTGGAAAAAGTGTGTATTGAATCATTTCTCTTGCAACGGTTGTACTTCTTGTAAACATTGCCAGAAAACCAGCTTCTCCAGTGCTGCATTTTGAGCTACAAATTAATATCTTTGTGCTGTAAATCAGAACAAACCTTTTATAGGGTTTATGTTCACTTCATACAACGCTCATTCAAGAACCCTCCATCTTTAATATGGTAATGGCGTAACGGTGCAACTGTACACTGCATAATGAACCCATGGTAAGATCACATACCTAAAAGACAAAGGGGAACGACGTTCAAATGCGTAAGCTGACTAACAAGGTACCTCAGCACCGGGACAATGGCCTCCTTGTATTGTTTGCTCTCCAGTAATCTCTGTGTACTCTTATAAAGCATCTTTGCCCTCTATCAAAAACATCTGCCTTGCATCAAGTGGCCATTCAGGCTGTTTAAGTGGATGTTTGAAGGTCATTATGTCTCCCTTTTGTCAGCTAGCCGCCTTCTCGTCCCTCTGCTATGAATTCATATTTAACCTGTTAAGCCCCGAGCCTGTTTTCCAGGTCTCGGGCTCGAAAATTATATTCCCAGAACAAATGACCATAACTTCACTTCTAAAAGGGGTAAATGCATAATCTTATTTCTCAAAGCAATGATAAACCTGTGAGTTGGATGCAGAAAAGTCAGAATCAATATAGATATATTTTATTTTAAAGTAAATTCAGATTGAACATGGTAAATGTCACATCCTGGCCCTGGCTGATCGCCTCACTCCCTCACCTGTGTATTTTCGCTCCGTGTTAATCACCTGCCTGGCCTCAATGCGCCTCAGCTGTCCCTAATGATCCCTCCTCACCTGTGTATTTAGTCTGTGCTGTTTCCTTGGTCAGTGCCAGTTCGTCTTGTCTGTATAGCAGAAAGTGCTCCATGTTTCTCTCCTGACGTAAGCTATTGTTCTAGCTGCTTAGCATTTGTACCATTTGTTTTTCGTTACTTCCAGTCAGTACATTTTTTGATCATTGCCTGTTTTATTTTTACATTTTGGATTAAACGCTTGACTAAAGACCTTTTTGCCTGGTTGTGCTCTTGAGTCCTATTTTTTGTTCGTGCCCGTTGTGATGGCCACAGCCACACAGGGTAAACCAACTACACTGGATCCTCATCTTCAGTAGTTTTGCTCCAGTGCAGCTACAATAAAAGATGCCAATTAACACCACACATTAGCTCTAAATGTTACCATGTCCATTGGGGGAGGTTACTTCCTGGTTCAGCAAAGGGTGTGGCAGAGCGCTGAGGACTCATACATACTGCAAGGAGCCAATTGGGACAGATTGGGACAAACCACCTGCCTCCATGTCAAAGGGGGGATTTGGGTTTTGTCAGTGTCCTTTGTGTGATGTGACTATTAATTATCCCTTGAGTTCAACTTGGTTTGACCAAGCCACTATATAGGTTCCTTGGTTTTTCATTGTAGGAGGTCCGTTTGTTGAGTTAACACCTGTTATGTTTCTTTGAGGTATTTTCTGTTGACCTCTTTTATAGGCCTAGTTGTTATTAGGTCACCAGTTCAAGTCCCGGCAAGACCAAGTGCTACCGAGGTGTCCCTGAGCAAGGCACCGTTCCCCACACTGCTCCCCGGGCGCCGTTCAAAATGGCAGCACATTGCTCCTAACACTAGGATGGGTCAAATGCAGAGAAATAATTTCCCCACGAGGGATTAATAAAAGTCCATCTTATCATCTTATCATCTTATATGATGTTTTGTGGATTTTTGGGTAAATAAAAACCCTAGTTTATTTAAACCACTCCTGTGTCCTGTTGTCTTACTGCTTGGTCCCTGACACCGTACTTGTGCTTGATAGTAAACAAACGTAAATTATAGTGTCCAAAGAAAAACATTACTTATAGTGAAAACCACCCTTGAATTATGGGATAGTAGAATAAAAGCTTTAGGAATCAAAACTATAACATATAAGTACCCTGTATCAAGATTGATGCAAAACAAGTGACATTGTACCTTTTTCAGAGCACACAAAAAACACTTCTAGGGTCATTTGGGTGCATTTTCCATATCTCCGGCCCCCTTGGTCGATGTTGATGATTGACATCTCTTTTTAACCGTAAGAGCCAATAGAATCGAGGGGGAGTTCCTAAATCCACCTACACGTTACCAAATAAGGAGTGAGAGTGATGCGCAGCCAGAATACCCAAAACAGGAAGCTGTCATACACTCTGGTAGCTATCGTAGCAGCTAATATGAAAACTCCGGGTTTTGACATAAAAATTGAATGATGGATTATCAATAATCATTTCAACACACATTGGATTAACCTATGGATGAACATTCAGCTGTGTTTTTCTCGTTTTAATGCCATTGAAGACAACTTTTGATCAGAAACAGCAGAAGGTAAGACATTTCTCCCGTGTTTGCTCCATAAAGCTCTTTGTTGCGATGTCTATTTTTGCTTCCCATGTCGTGAGTTCTGATCGCTCAGTGATGATACTAATACCTCTAGAATATGTGGAAGCTAAGATCTTGTTTGTGCAGATCCGATAAGTAATAAAGTATTTATACCTAGAGTTCTGTGCTAATGCATTAGCATTTTTTCCGCTCAGGGCTAATTTATGACGCTTCTTGTGAGACTTGAGTTTTGTTTCAGTAAAAATGGTTATTATCGTCAGTTAGCTGAGTTTCTTCCCGTTAAATGAGTATGACACATTCATAGTTTATTAAATGTTAAGAAGCCCTGAGACACAGTTTTGTGAAAAAAAGCCGTCGGGGGCTATGGGGCTTAACAGGTTAACTCTGCTTTGTGTTTCTGAACTCAACGTTTTATTATTTGTCTTCTCATGGATGGTCCTATTCTGTGTCTGTGTTGTCATGTCTTCATAATCGTTCCCTCTTCCTCTTACCTTCACTGATGGTGTGTTTTGTTTACTTCCTGCTCTGTTGAAGGTCCCTCTGATTCACCATGCTGAAGATCTCGTTTGACACACAACAGCATTGAATGCTTACTGCTTTGTAAAAATTACTTCCAACTGAAATTAGCATTATAAGAGCATGTTATGCCATCCTGATTTTCTCTGTGCGTGTCTGCCTTCCTTTTCTGCCTGTTTGCTCTGAAATGAAGATGGTTTCTTTCATATATTAATGTGCGGTAAGTGCCCCCACCTTCAGCCCATTTCTCTTCAGTGCTTGAAAGGCTCAGATTATTTTCATGAATGTCTGCCAATCCTTCAAGACAAGAAAAACATGAAAACATTATGCCGCAAACACTGCACTAAGAATTGTTTACACGCAACAAACACAAGAGATACTTCCGTGTGGCTTTATTAGATTTACACGACATGATTTTTCACATATTTAATTCACAGGGATGAAGAAAAAGAGACGTTATCTCTATATATGTATCTCATAATTATGACTTGGTATCTCGTAATTGCGAGATCTTTATCTCATAATTATGGATAAGGGGTTTGTAATTACATTAAGTCTTAAAAAGTAGCCGAAGGAATTTATGATATAGTTTCAAATTTGGTTCAGAAGAGTTTAAGCTAAATGCTGTAGCGATCAGTGTAATAAATAATACGTGAGATCCTGAGTCAGAAATACAAATCTGTATATTTGATATGAGTCGTTTCTTATTTTAGGAGGTGCACTGTATTTAGTATTTCACATTATTGGATGTCTTACTCCCTTAAAGGGGACCTATCATGCAAAATGCACTTTGTGATGTCTTTTATACATATGTGTCGTCGGGGAACTCACGCAGCGCCAGAATATAAAACCTTCTCTCTTTTCCTCCGTACCTAAATCTGTTTTAAAAACGGGGGTACAACGAGCAGATACAGATTTGTGGACGCACAGAAAGTTGCTATCAGAAACAACGCCTGACTTGTTTTGGACGTAATCTCATCTTTGTTTACATTAGCATCGCTAACACTCAGAGCTAACCTGTACTGGAGAGCACATGTGTTTAAAAAGCAGGAAATTAAAAAAGAACTCACCTTGTGATAAACCTGCAAGAGAAAAATAATTTGAGCTCCATTCTGTTTCAGAAATAACCCTTGATGTGGTTTAGAACAGGATGGCGTTTTATCACAGCAGAATGTAACTTTATCTCTGGTCGAATTCCGATCAGGCATTAGCTCCGCCCCCTCTTTTTATTTTTTAAAGCTAAGGACCCAAAATCCGCCTTTCTCTAACAGGGCTGCAAAAGAGCGGTATGGGCAGTATGAGGCATGGCTACAATGGGGGGTCTGTTTGGTATTTGAAGCAAAATACATGTTTTGTATAGGTATGGCCCTACAATATATTTTTCCAATGTAGCATAATAGGTCCACTTTAAAGACAATGCATCTGTTTTATAGTTGTATTTGTCTACCTTGTATAGGGAAGAACAAAAACAACTTAAGATGTATTATTATTTTTGCTAGGCTTTATTGTAAATTGCAGAGCAGCAGTGTTTTGGATTCATACCAGATGTTTATAAAAAGCAAATAAAGAAAGCTGAATCGGAGTTGCAGAAGTCACTTGGATGATATTTTCACTTTAGGAGGGAAATACATTTGAACAGCTGCTATTCAGATTGGACACTTTTCATACTCCATTATGTTCAACTAGATATTGGACTATTTCACTTTTATTAAAAAGCAGCAAAACAACTAAATCTAAATTATGAGACAGGTGCTCAAACATTGCAAATAAGCTCCTGCCGGTATGTTTTTTTTGCATATTGTTTTAATAATTGTTATTTTATAAAGTGTTTCACAGACTCTAATATTTGAGAATGTATTTTTCTGAAGCTTTTATTGTTTAGGAATGTTGTCTTTACATTGGGCACCAGTTATTATTATTATGAAAGAAGGGTTTTTATTGTGTTAATAATTGTTATTTTACAAGGTGTTTTATTTGAAATGCAGTTTCACTTCTATTGTATACGGCTGTACTCTTTACATTTGGCACATTTACGGTTATTATTATAAAAAATAATGTTTTTTATTACATGGTTTAGAATACTCGATTCTGATAGGTCAATTCAGAACACGTGACACGTTGTTAATCCAGAAGTACAGACCGCTGTCAAGGATGTATTGACCGTTGTTAAGGACGCTCACATCTGCAGAAAGAAGTCCGGTTGATTTAACTGCTTTTCAAACTGTTTGCTTGTCTTTAGTTTTCCGTTGGCTCCCGTCTGAGAGCAACCTGGAGGATTTGAATATATTTGGAGAGCACAGTAATTTCGATGAATGTTTAGTCGCTGATGAGTCCCCAGCGAAGAAAAGAAAAGACAAGAGGGGCAAGAAAACAGCGCGGATGTAACCGGGCAGAAAACCTCAACACGGAGCTGAGGTCCTTTTTATCCGGTCCAGACATAGACATCAAACGGCGACACATATTCAGTGTGCAGTTCCTTTGGCATTAGGGTAGGGACATCTAGATACTTTCCAAGCTTTGACATCATGAATTGTGCTACTTTTAAAGCAAGCAGCAATGTTTTCAAATCTGTAATAATTTTGCGTCGGGCTCCTGATCAGCCTGTCGGGTGTTCTTTTACCCATAATGCCTCGCTGCACGTTATCCCTTACTTAGTGTATTTTTATCGCTCCATATACAACTGATGATTGTAATAATGGAAATTGTTATGTTATGGGTGATTGGATGCAGATCTACATCCACTCCATATTAAAATGGCCTAATATTATAACAACCCATTAGATGAATGCCGCCACCACCATAAGCAGCCCTTATGAATAACACATTTTGCAATTTAAACACTATATGCAAGATCTTATTTGCACATTTTATTCAGGATAAATGTACTCATGTTGGAATGCACTATGTTTGCAGTGTGATTAGAAATCTGTATCCATGCGAATGTTGAATCATTTGATGTTTGTACATCACCTCCAGTTTCTCTCGGAAGAAAACTGCTTTTTATTTTTGCCAGAAAGGCTCTTTGGGGCTAAAACAATTACACTTGTAGAGGCTAAGCCAACGCTTTAAGCCTCTGAGGATCCGCTTGGTGGGTGTAATGGACGCACACAAGTTTGCTGCCGAATAAAGGTCAGAAACAAAGTTTCCAGTTTGAAACAGTCCATTTATTTCCATTTGACTGGTTTCCATTGTACTTGCTCCTTTCCATATTCACCACACGATATTACCGCTTACACAATACCTTTGCTTGTAATCCTTGTTGTGTGTGTGTGTGTGTGTGTGTGTGTGTGTGTGTGTGTGTGTGTGTGTGTGTGTGTGTGTGTGTGTGTGTGTGTGTGTGTGTGTGTGTGTGTTCTCCGTGTGTGTGTTCTCCATGTGTGGTCAAAAACTGTATGGGCCTTCCGGCGGAACCTCTCTCCAACACACATAGGTTCCTACCTTTATACCCACCAGCCCCTAATTGATAGTACAGGTATCAATTGAAAACAATAAAGGAGCCAAATGGAAAAATCATATTTCAATACATAGAAATGCACATCCTACACTTCCTGTACTAAACATAGTTTAGTAATAGGTAACACAATAATGTTGGCCTTGGTCTGTAGCTTGACAGAGCGCACCAGTCCTCCTTTGTCAGGAAAAACCTCCAATATGGTTGTGATCCTATTTGCCACAAATGTGTGGAAACGCTTGGCCTCATTGTTAATGTACTTCAGAACTGAAGTACTGTCTGTCCAAAACACAGACTCATCCACATGAAGCTCTGATTTTAACATCATATCCACGCTGGCAGCCAGAAGAGCAGCTGTTCGTTCCAGTCATGGAATGGTCACCATTTTTATGGGTGTAACTCTAGCCTTTCCTAATAGGAAAGCAACATGAACATCGCATTTGCAGTTCAGTAGCCTGATTTAAGTTACAGTCCCGTAGCCATTTTCACTGGCATCAGCAAAGTGATGTAGTTGAGAGTGTATGGGTTCACCGAAGTCCTTTGGCTTCATACACCTGTCCACTTTGAGTGATGCCAACAACTTAATGTCCTCCAACCACCGTCTCCACTGGTGTACGATATCTGGTGGCATGGCATCATCCCATCCACAGCTTCTCCTGCAAAGCTCTTGTTGCATTATTGGCTGGCAAAGTGACTGGTGCCAAAATACCCAAAGGATCATATGCCGAGCTTGTTGTGGATAGCATGCCACGTCTGGTTAGAGCCTGCTGTTTCACTTCCATCTTGAATTTAAAGGAATCTGACTCGACGCACCAGAGTAGTCCCAAAGCTCTCTCAAGAGGAAGATTGTCTCTATCCAGATCCAGGTCCTTTAGCTCTTTAGCCTTCTGCTCTTCCGAGATTGTCTGCAAAACTGCCCGACTATTGCTGATCCATTTTTCCAGCACACAACCTCCTCTTTTACAGAGAGCATTAAGATCTTCAACCATTTGTATTGCTGCCTTCTCTGAGCCCAAACCCATCAAACAGTCGTCCACATAGACATTTCGCTTCAACAGTCTCAGCAGAAAAGTCAGACTTGTTGTCGTCAGCAGTTTTCCTTGGCGCATAGCTAGCGCAACTGGGAGAAGAGACAGCCCCAAACAGATGCACCGTCAGTCTGTATTCCTGGATCTCTCTGGTGAAGTCTCCCTCTGGCCACTAGGGGTGTTGAAAATAATCGTTTCTACGATGCGGACGTGGACGATTCGGTCTCGATGCAGTGACGGAAGATAATCGGTTATAGAGTAGTAACGTTGCTTCCTGATTTTCCGGCCGCGGCTTTACTATAACGTTTTTTCTGTCACTTTAATATCAAATTGGTCGGTGACGCAGAGATCAGGGAACAGACGGCACAGCGACACAGCAACACGGAGCAGGCTGCTTTATCCACCAACACAAGAACACCAGTCCAGAACCAGGACCCGCTCCGAATCACTCCGTGTCGCTGCGGCTCAGAGACACAGACAGGGATTTATGTTTTTCAAAAATAATCGCGTTACAATCATGTCAGGTTTTTGGTGGATTTAATTAAGTCTTGGATTGCAGAGTATGAATGTCCTCTAGCAATTTTCAGACGATATATACGCGTGTAAAGTTTGTGAAGGCAGGAGGAAAAAAGCTTCCGCGATCACCGTCTCCTCTCCGTTCCTTCAAGCCCCGCCCCCTCGCTGAAAATAATGAGTGACATGCTGATAGTGACCCGATAGAAACTTTATTATTCACTTAATCACTGAGATATAATGAAGCTAATTTAATCTCATACATTCATGGGATGTATGTAACAATAAGACAGAGAATGTAAGTGTGCACCCACATGCAGTATTTTTGTTTGTATATGCTGTTGTAAATCCTCCTGTTGTCTGCTGTGTTCAGACTCAAGTCCTGTGTGTGATGCCACATTCAAGACATTCGGTGTCCTTTCTTCACAGAAGGCCGTAGCTAGAAGCTGCAGCTCGACTGCAGAAGCTGCAGCTTTTTGTTTTGAGGATGGAACAACTTCACACACGGAGGCTAGACCTATACAATTCATTTATTATTTTGGTTTATAAATTAATGTCAAGACATTTATGTTATTGATTTCTGAAGCACTTTCTAAATAATAAAAAGAGAGTTCATATGTATTTACTGCATGTATGCATTGATGAAAATAAGCCATGTGCAGTAATATAGAAAATTAAGGATGCAACGCATTGGTATGAATCGTGATGCACCGGGATATCGAACCGAATCGAAGACAGGATAATCGTAATCGAATCGTGAGACCAGTGAAGATGCACAGCCCTACTGGCCACCAGAGAAAACGAAGGACATCTCGGTCTTCTTCTGTGACTTTGACCTGGTGAAACATAGCCCGTATGTCGCCCGTGAATGCCACAGGTTCCTGCCTGAAACGAGTGAGAACTCCAAGCATTGAACTGGTGAGGTTGGGACCTTGATAAAGTACATCGTTTAATGATGTTGCTTTAAAATGTGGCACCACAATCAAACACCACTCGGAGAGAACCTTTTCGTGGATGGTAAACACTGTGGTGTGGGATGAACCATAATGTTCCACTGCCACAGTGCTGCTGTGTTGGTACCTGTTCAGCATAACCCTTTTCAATCACTCCATTCAGAAAGATGGCATATTCCTTATGCAACATTGGGTTACTCACAAATCTTTTCCTCAATCCAATAGCCTTTGCGTTGCCACTGCAAAGTTGTTTGGAAGAAGGACGTCAGGTGTCTTAAGGGGCAACTTCAGGCTGTTGTCCTGTAGTGTTGCAGATGTCTTCATGATTTTCATAAATGTTTGGTCTTCCCTTCCCATCTCTTTTTCAGAGGGCTTTTCATTAAAGTCATGATTATACTGACTGCTAAGCATGAGCTCCAATTTGGAAATAGAAATCCTATTCACCACAACAGAAGCTTGCTCCATGTCAACAACACTGCCATCGCTGCTTCTATGTAAAGGACCATTGATGGCCCATCCCAACATTATTCTAATAGCGTATGGGCCATTTCCACAACTGTTGACAATTTCCCAAGGTTCCAATATCTTGGGAGCGTTGGTTCCAATCAACATGTCAACATTGGCATTTATGCTGGGGATATGAACTTTCTACAAATGATTCCACCTCTTCACATCTGCGGCTGTAGCAATGTTTTCTTTGGTTACTGGCATTTGCTTCTGTGAGAGGACTTCTGGAAGAGGATCAAAGTGATATTCCTCAAGACCAGATACCTCCATCCCAAATAAGGAGTAAGCTGGAACGACCTTTTTCTGTCCCATAGTCTTCAAAAGAAAATTAGTTATTTTTCCTGTGATGTTTAATCTGTGCATGAGATCTTCTGAGCAGAATGTGGCTGTGCTTCCAGGGTCTAAAAATGCATAGGTCTGTATAATCTCACTTCCCTTTGTGGACTTGACCTGCACTGGAATAATTGAAAGAATGCAGCCATCATTTCCGGCCCCTGTACGTCCACATGTCTGAGGGGGGGTTTGTGATTGAGCGGTTTGTCCCAATTCCACATTAGATGTATTTATGTGGAGCGCAGTAGGATGTTGCTTTTCACAAACCTCACAGATCAAGCGTTGTTTACGGTCCCGGCTTATGTGTCCAATACACAAGCATCCAAAGCAAATTCCTTTCTCCTTTAGAAATTGAATGTTGTCTCTCTGCTTCCTTTTGCTGAACTGCTTGCATCTGTCCAAAACGTGAGTGTTGTGATCACAACAATGACACACCAAGCGCATGTCGTTTTAATTCCGACCTCACTCATTGGGAATACTGTAGCGGCTAAACTACTTCCTTTCATTCTGTTCTTTGATTGTGGCTGAAACATGTTGGAAGATTGTATAGCAACTGATTTATGTCCTGAATCCCCGATGTCTCCAAAGATTGGATCAGAATGGACTCGTACATGTCTCTCAATGAATTTGACCAAGTCAATGAAATGAGCTCTTCTGTTTGAGGCTTCCATGATGTCATGAGCTTTGTTTCTCCATTGTTCCCTTAGTTTGTATGGCAACTTGAAGACAACCATTTTCATATTGGGGGGCATATTCAACTCCTGCATGTACTGAAGTTCTTCCATCACATTAGCACATCCACGCAGAAATGAAGCATAGGCTTGTAGTAGGGGTGTAACGGTATCAGTATTCGTCGTTCGGCACATGCAGTCACACGGCGAATACGCCTTTTTTTACGATTGGGAAAAAAGTCTGTCACTCAGGGCAGTATTACACTATATATAATCCAGGGGGCGTTATTGCGCCTAAAAGCCAGCCGCCCGTTAATAACAAATGAAGAACAAGAACAAAACACAACAAAACTAACATGAAGAACAAAAGTTAGCTACGGCGAGTTCACACAACACACAGGAGCTATAAGACCCACCTGCTTCTTTTAAATCAGCTGTGTGGGAACATGTCGGGTTCCCTGTGGACTACAACAATGATGGGGTGCGAGTTGTGGATCGGACGAGGACGGTGTGTCGGCGTTGTTCGTATTTAGGCATAATGGCCTCACACACTCACAAGTTAATTACACAGTTATTCATTGCTCCTAAAGGTACAGATTTAATTTGGTTTTATATTTATCATTGTATTTATTTTATATGTTGACATCAGGAGATGTTATACAGTTCTGTATTGCCTTTTATTGATTGTGATTGAAACACTTTCTTATTATTTATTTTAACATTTTCAAGACATTATTTTTAGTCGTACAGCTTATTTAACCTTTTAGTTTGACATCAGCCATTATAAATAATATGGCCATCTGAGTGTTACTGTTTGTGGTTTGTTTTTAACTGTAATACAGTTAATGATTCCAAATGTTAGAGATCCTTATTTCCATACCAAAACTTGCACGACTGTTAAAAATAACAGCAAAAAAAATTATGCATTTGGGACTTTTCTTTGCTTTTCCTTGTTGTACCGAACCCGTACCGAACCGTGACCCCCAAACCGAGGTAGGAACCAAACCGTGACTTCTGTGAACCGTTACACCCCTAGCTTGTAGTGCTTTAATGTCTTCTTCCTTTGTTATTGTTGGCCTTTCCTATGTAAGCAGCAGAAATCTTGTACTCATTCCCAAAATGTTCTTAAGACCCTTTGCCACAATGTAGCCACGTTCTGGAGCCATGTGCTGGCAGCTACGAACCAGTTCCTGTCCTTTTGTGAACTGTTCTAAATAGTACGAGTAGTCGGCTTTGCTGGCTTTCTTTTCCACTCCTTGTTCAAAGGCTTTAATGAAAGCCTTGTACTGAAACAGGTCTCCATCAAAGATAGGAATGTCTCTTGCTGGTAGAGACAGTAAACGTTGCTGGTAAACCAGGGCAGCTGTTATTTCATTTTTCTTTTGCATTATCGTGAATAAACCTTCAGGTGGAATTAGATTGATTTGCTGATGGTGATTTTCCTGTTGCCTTTCCCATGCAGTTGATTCACCAGTTATCAACCCATGTAATGTTCCCAGATAATGTTGCTTTTGTACATACGCATCTTTCTTAAATGCAAACTGCCTTTCAGCTTGCTTTGGTTCCATGTCCATCTTTGTTGGTTTGCTGGAGGATATTTTCCATGATGTGGAATCATACTCCTTTGCCAGGGGGTTAAGTATGTTTAACGATGCCAGTTTCCTTTTTTCCTTTTCCAGGTATGAGTTCATTCCATGTGTTGGTGCAAGAGAGGAACGTCGTGAATGTGAACCCTGTAAAACTGCAAGCCTAGCAGTAAATACAGCTAGCTCAGTTTCCAAATCAAGCTGTTCCTTTCTCCGCTTTAATTGTAGCTCCTGTTCCTCCAGTGCGTGCCTCTCAGTTAAGCCTGCCATGCGAGCAACAATTGCAGCCTTTTCTGCTGCTGCTATAATTTGTGCAGATGAAGTTGTACTTGACTTTGTACTTCTGTCACTTTTGTTTGAACATTTACCAACATTAGAAACGCTGTCATCAGGATTGATATCATTATTATCAACAGTACCTTCAGTTTGACAAACCCACACCTTGATTTTGACAATAAATTCATCATTGAACATCGGTTATAGCTCGGTTAGAGCTCCTCCAGAGAGCCTCCTCGACGCTCGATCCTCGGTCCTCGACGTGCATTTAGAGAAATGAGATGTCCTTCAACATGGCGCGCTGAAATTCATTTCCGGGTCACTACCGGAGGACCGAAGAGTCGAGGAGTCGAGGAGGGGGATTTGATAAAATGAGAAAGGGCCATAGTGTGGCTGATGAGCAGGTTGCAGGTGTGGTTGATTGGAGATTTCTCCCAGCCTTGTAGAGCAGACCAGCAGGCAGGTGGGGGGGGGGAGGACGACACTGTTCATATGCAGCCCTCACAAACCACACACGCATACTTGCCAACCCTCCCGATGGTCATATTTCTCCCGCATTTCTCCCGATTTATGACAAAATCAGATTTACTCAGGACTGTTTCCACTCTGACTTTAATACAGCTACACCATTGTTTGGTTTCCATGGTAGCAAGTCTCTTTAGCAGCGAGGCGCAACTGAAAGTCTGAGAGGGTGAGGAAGATAGTCACAGAAAACTGAACAAATTGCTCACTCCTTTCCTACAGGTCCAGCCCACACATATGCTCCATCAAGGACGGCGCTACAGGCAGCAAGGCAGTGCACTTACACCTACAATGAGCATGAGCAGTAATCCCCCCCCCCCCCCCCCGCGGTGGTTTTGAAATGCTCCTGATTTCTGAGGTCTCAAGGTTGGCAAGTATGCACACACGGCCAGATAGCTTATCGAACAGTTACACATATGATATTATGAATATTGTGGGCCTACATACCTTAGTGTGATTATAAGTGCATGTGAGTGAATATTGGCATGCAACTTCGTTTGTATACGTCCTATTCATTGTCTCAATGCGTTCATACATCTTAAGAAAGTTATCACCAAAATGTTAAGAATGTTTTTAGAGAACGTTATCCTACCTTTCAGAAGAACATTCTTGGAACCAAAATAAAACGTCCCGCTGCGAACAGTAGGACATAATGTTCTAACAATATTATCTAAAACATCTTAAAGGAACATTTTATAAAAAAAATAAAAATAAACATCCTAAAAAGGTTCTTTGAACATCAGATTAAAACGTTTCTTTAAAACCTTATTATCACCTGTAGGTAACGTTAGCCGAAGTTGTGCGAACGTTCCCCGCTAGCTGGGGTACCTCTACAATATTTTAGGTGAATGTAACACATCACTAGCATGACGAGACCACTTCTGTAATGAACTGATGTTTTAATGATAACTCTCCAATAACACTTCATTAACTCTTCATTCACTTAAACCTTCACATTTCCTTGAAGCATGACACAAATAAAATTACAAAAAAAACATATTTTGTTTACTGTAAATTGGTATTTTAACATGTATATTTTCTACTTTTTTTAATGCTGTTTTATTTGAGATGTTTGCATTTCAGAATTGATTATTTCTACTGTTTTAATTCCTCTTATGTGCAACGCCTTGTTTTTCAAAAATTACCAAATTGAGATCAATAAAGTAAATCTTATCTTATGTCATTGCATCACAACATTGTATTTCTAACCAGAATAACCAGTATAAAAGAGAACAAGGCTAACGGCTAACTCACGCTAGCATCGCAAGCTAGGCTACGTGTTAGCATGCTAGGTAATTGTAATTTGATTGTTTTAAATGTGCCAGGTTTTCTCAAGTTGTTTCTGAATTGATCCATTATTGTATAATCTTTACTGACTACATTCATACAGTTTACCCACCTGAAAAATGACGAGAAGTCACACACGTTAGCGTATAAAACTCGCGACTTCTTCACTCTTAACTCTAACCAAAATATCGCACCTCAAGTCAATGTAAGTGTAGAGCACCATCTATATAGTAGAAGGACAAATTCAAGTGTAATGCAGCTTGGTGAACATAACATGTTTAAGTAAATGAATATAACAAACAATTAAATAGTAGGCCTAAGGGTTTTAATCTGATGTATACAGTAAATGCCTCATATTTGACAGTCCTGTCAACACTACTTCATTTTGCCAGTAGCATAAGTTATTCAAAAGATAATTGGTTCATTATGTTCTGCGTCTTCACAGTCTGTCTTTCGTTTTATGGGTTAGGGTTAGTAATTTAATACAATACAGGTTTTGTGTCAAGTTAATGCAAACTGTTCACCCCGTTAAACTTTGTATGTGGCTTTCTGAGTTAATGCAATGCAACACATCCTAATTTTAGAGCTTAAATTATGCACCATTGACTCAGAAATAAAGAGCTTAAAGGTGTGAGAAGCTCCTCCAGCAGCCTCTCAATGGGCTGTTTCACAAATAGCCTCCTGATTGGGTCTGGGTGGGAGCAAAGCACTTCTCTTCATCATCATGCTGCTATGAGAAATGCTAGTGAAACCAGGTCAAGTGTGCATGATGATTTCTGCAGAAAAATAGTCTCTGGCCGTTGTAGAAACTTTGTTTTACTCTTCATGCTGAAAGCCAGGGGCGGAGGTGATCTTTTTGAAATGGGGGTGACGAAACTGAGAGAAAATATTTTCACGATATTTACTTGCTATTAGTTTTACTATGTGTTTTTTTTATATACCCCTGGAAATAATTACTGCACTTTATTCTTTAGTCTTACATAAGTATGTTTGCTGTGGGTATTTGTTGTCGTATGTTGTGATGTTTTTTGTTTTGATGGCACCTTTTAAAAAGGGAGAAGCTTTTATTTCTTTCATTGTACATGTATAACGACATTAAATGATTCTATTATATTATATTCTAAGTAAGATTAACCTTAAGCTCCAATATGAACTGTTTCAAAATCAAATATAATACAATATAAGTATGCATGTGGATTAACAAATTAATTTGTATTTACCTTTAAGTGCAAGAAAGATAATTTATGAAGGCGTTTGAGGAAATAACAATTAACAATGAGTAAAAGTCATCTATATATTACACATATGTACCCACAAATGACTTCTTTATACAGTATGCAAATATATATTGAAAAAAATGATAAAAAAACAATTAAAATATATATTTTTTAATATAAATATATATACAGTATATATATTTTTTAAATAGGGGGGTGGACCCCGTCCTCCCCCACTATCTGCACCCCTGCTGAAAGCCATGGAGACATTTCAACCCAGTCTCACAACAAATCGTGTAATATCTACGTTGGTCCACAGGGCAAAACGTGGTATATTCACAAATATCCCTCTCAAGACGTGACATGGATACAATCATTTGTAAAAAAAAAACATGGAGCTCAAATAATCTTTGTATTATGTATCAAACTATGGATCCTACACATCCACTGGACGTAGATTCTAAAAGTACAATCTAAACGTCTCGCTAGAAATGTAATCAAAAGGCATTTTAACCCCAAACTATCCTACAATTCAGGATTTTCCACAAAAAATAAATCGGGTGTCCGCCATGTTTTTTTTTTCTCACGCTGGGAAAGTTTGCGATCACGTGACATGGACGCTGGTCATTAGAAATTAATAGGAACAAATATTGTATCCATTTCACGCCTTGAGAGGGTTATTTGTGAATATACGTTTTGCCCTGTGGACAAACGTCGCTATTACACATTTTTGTGAGACTGGGTTGGACATTTCCACCCTGTCATTCTGCCTCTCCAGCTCTCTCTCCGTGTTACGACATGTTTTCCGAGGCATTATCTGACATTAATTTGCTCCGCAGCACATTTCCCATTAGCATTACCAACCAGAGTGAGTGGACAAATTACCTGATCAGTGGCAGATGGCCGACAGATGGATCCATTCCCCAGGACTGTCACTGCTTCATGGAGGTTGTATATGTACTTTGGGATAACAAGATAGTGTCTGTTGTTTTTGACACCTAAATTGAAGGGATTTAATCTACAGGATGGGAATGGTTTCCCTTGGGTAATATTTTGAATGTCAGTTTAATAGATGAATGTGAATGTACAAGCACGAGTGTTTGGAGCGAACACAATGTGCCAACATCGATTGCTCCAATTTCAAGATATATTGACAGCGTAAAAATATGGATTGAACGCTGGAATTGCTTTTGACTATGTGCAATGATTTCGGGTTGATACTCATTTTTAAAACTGATTAAATTACTATTGGCCCAAACACGTTTTGAATGGTATTGGAACACACCGTCATACGCCTTAGGACACCTGTACAGGTAAACCAGGTACTCTATTCACAACTTATAAACACAAATATATGTAGAAAGTAGAGACACTACATACTGATAAACACCTGAACATCAGCAGGAGAGGACTCTTTAAAGTAGAGACACTACATACTGATATACACCTGAGCATCAGCAGGAGAGGACTCTTTAAAGTAGAGACACTACATACTGATATACACCTGAACAGCAGGAGGAGAGGACTCTTTAAAGTAGAAACACTACATACTGATATACACCTGAACGTCAGCAGGAGGGGACTCTTTAAAGTAGAGACACTACATACTGATATACACCTGAGCATCAGCAGGAGAGGACTCTTTAAAGTAGAGACACTACATACTGATATACACCTGAACATCAGCAGGAGAGGACTCTTTAAAGTAGAGACACTACATACTGATATACACCTGAACATCAGCAGGAGAGGACTCTTTAAAGTAGAGACACTACATACTGATATACACCTGAACATCAGCAGGAGAGGACTCTTTAAAGTAGAGACACTACAGACTGATATACACCTGAACATCAGCAGGAGAGGACTCTTTAAAGTAGAGACACTACATACTGATATGCACCTGAACATCAGCAGAAGAGGACTCTTTAAAGTAGAGACGCTACATACTGATAAACAGCTGAACATCAGCAGGAGAGGACTCTTTAAAGTAGAGACACTACTGATATACACCTGAACATCAGCAGGAGAGGACTCTTTAAAGTAGAGACACTACATACTGATATACACCTGAACATCAGCAGGAGAGGACTCTTTAAAGTAGAGACACTACATACTGATATACACCTGAACATCAGCAGGAGAGGACTGTTTAAAGTAGAGACACTACATACTGATATACACCTGAACATCAGCAGGAGAGGACTCTTTAAAGTAGAGACTATACATACTGATATACACCTGAACATCAGCAGGAGAGGACTCTTTAATGTAGAGACACTACATACTGATATACACCTGAACATCAGCAGGAGAGGACTCTTTAAAGTAGAGACACTACAAACTGATATACACTTGAACATCAGCAGGAGAGGACTCTTTAAAGTAGAGACACTACATACTGATATACACCTGAACATCAGCAGGAGAGGACTCTTTAAAGTAGAGACACTACAAACTGATATACACCTGAACATCAGCAGGAGAGGACTCTTTAAAGTAGAGACACTACATACTAATAGACACCTGAACATCAGCAGGAGAGGACTCTTTAAAGTAGAGACACTACATACTGATATACACCTGAACATCAGCAGGAGAGGACTCTTTAAAGTAGAGACACTATAAACACTTTTTAATCAGCTGAGGACAACCTTAAAAGACACTTTTTTTAAGCCCAACTACCTTGACTTTGGCGAGTGTGATGCATCACATTCATTTCCAGAAGAAGCCTTGGTGTGTGAGTGAAGGTTCTGTCAAGGATTTTCTTTGAAGGAAGATAAATCACTTCGCCGTCAGCAAGTGGAAGGAATCCCTAGGATGCTCATTACTCCCCAAACAGAACTTAGTGTTTAAACCTAAACTTATATTAGCTGGGTAGATTGAAATGATGCACAGTGACTGAACTGTTCCGACTTCACTCAAAAGATGAAATAGTAACAAAAATATGTTTTAATGAGAAACAATGGCTACTTTTACAGCTTCACAAAACATTATTATTATGAAACAAGTCCTCAAAAATGATAACTTGCAAAAATAAAATATATGTTATCATGGCTTATTGTTGTTGTTATTTTGCATATTGTTGTCACATTCGTCTGCATGGAATGTATTTGAGGTTGTTTCTTATTACAAAGGTTTTTATTACAAATGTTTCACTGTATCTAATATTTGAGATTTTCTTTTCTTAAAGATTTTTTAATAATATAATTTGTAATCTTTTTTAATCTTCAAATTAAAAAAAGGTAGTACAGTATAAGCACTTAAAGGTGGGGTAGGTAATTCACTTCAGAAACACTTGTTATATTTCATGGAATGCTCTTAACATCCCGATAGCAATGAATATCTGAAGTGCTTTGACAAAAAATCCATAAATAATAGGCTTGTTTGAGACACGTTGCGGCTCGCCTCGAAAGTAGACGAGAGTAGCCGATCGCAGCCGGGGGAGGTGTCAAAAAGATCGTCTTAAGTCGGACAGCTCGGACTCGGAGTCGGCTTGACTGGCTGGGTTTGCAATGGCGGAAGTTGCGTTGGCGTTTTTCGTTGCCGATGAAGTGGATGCAATAGAAATCCCACATGTATTGTATGGAGAATGACATGATGAACCACACCAGTGACTGGGTTCCATAATTAGAAATGCTCCTCCCTCTGTAAGGATTTGCAGTACTCCATTCCTTCTGCTTCCCTTTTTGTTTGTTGTCTGTCTGTCTGTGTTTGTCTCCCGGGCTGGGCGTGGTTGACCTACTTCTGGTTCCTGCCAATTCATCTCCGCAGCTGCTTCTCATTCATCCTGATCATCTACTCATCCACACCTGCTTATTAACCCGGTCTCCTCATCCAGTCTCCACCAGTTCGTCGTCAAGATTACATTGGTAAACGTATTGCTTTCTAGCTTAGCCTGACACAACTCTGGAATAAGTTTTTGTCTTACCTGTTTGTCTCTCTATCCAGAAACCCATCATCACCTCCTCCGCTAGCCACGTCCAGCCACTTCCTCGTCGGATTCATCCGCTCTCCACGCTACCCGCTCCAGCCTACTCGCTCCCCTCGCTCTGAAACCCCTGCTCGCCACACTCCTGTCTGGTAGGACAAACACTAACCCTTACTCCAACCTACTCGCTCTCGGGAGCGTACAGACTCAGGCTCAAGCCACCTCTCATCTGCCTGGCGATATCCCCAGCTCACTCCGGAGCCTCGGCTGAGGATCTCCATTCCCTAGTTTTTGAATCCCCTTTCCTGGACTATATTACTCAGTTAATATCCCCTGTCACGATACAAGAATAAACCTTTTGCTACAAACTCCTGTTTTTCTGTCCGTGTTTGTATTGTGGGTTCAGTCCTGAAAAGCGATCACGGAGCTTAACAGAACGAACTGGTCATAAAATGAACCCCACAAACACCGGACCGGACTCTTCCACTGTCCAGCACGCCCTGTCTCATCAAGGCAATCTGTTGGGTCAACATGAACAGTTAATCCGTGCATTGGTGGAAAGTAACCAATCCATGGCTCTGCACATCTCCAACCTGGCTGCTCAGATCTCCAACCTGACGACAGCAGCTATAACTCCTGCCCCCTCTAATCCCCCTCCAGTACCCACTCCATGCCGGGATTTCCCCATCACCGACCCTGAGCCGTTTCATGGTGAAGTGGAGAAATGCAGGGGATTTATCTTTCAGTGCAGCAAGGTGTTTCGCCAGCGCCCCCAGTCTTTTTCTTCTGATGTTACCAAGATAAACTATGTGTTGAGTTTGCTTCGTGGTAAAGCCTTAATTTGGGCTGAGGCACTAAGTTCATCAGTGGATTATGACAGCCTTTCTTTTGGAGTTTTTTCTGAACAACTGTCTTTAGTTTTTGATCACACTGACTATTCTGGCTCGGCTGACAATCGTCTGCTTAGGATACAGCAGGGGAATCGGACCGTGGCAGATTACTCCATTGAGTTTCGTACACTGGCGGCAGAAGCCCGATGGGACGAGGCGGCTCTAAGGGCAGTGTTCGTTAAAGGATTAAAGGAGCAACTGAAGGACGAGCTGGCCGCTCGAGATGTGCCAGCAGACCTTCAATCCCTGATTGATTTGGTTTCTCGTCTCGACAGCCGGCTAAGGGAACGTCGTGCGGAGCGAGGACAGCGTCCACCAAGTGCCTTTTTCAGTAAGCCGAGCTATCCTCCCAGAAGTGCTCCCTTTGATTCCACACCATCTGCGTTTTCCTCGCCATCTCACATGCCCACCTTGGATAAGGAGGAAGCGATGCAGATGGGAGGTGCAGGATTATCACCTGAGGAACGCCTTCGCCGCATGAGGGCAGGAGGGTGCCTGTATTGTGGCAAACTGGGGCATCTCCTGGCCGGTTGCCCTGTCCGCCCAAACGCAGGTGCTCGTCGGTGAATGTGGGGGTCCTGACGAGTACACTTCCTACCTCAATTATTGCCCCTACTTTGCGCCGTTTCCTCATACCTGCCAGACTCTGTTCCAACTCTCAGACCTTGCCCCTTTCCGCCCTCATAGACTCTGGTGCTGAGGACAGTTTTGTGGACCTGGAGCTTGCCAACCAGCTGGGAATTAAATTGGAATCCTTATCGGACCCCATGACTGCTTATGCCTTAAATGGCCAACGCATCTCTAGGGTGACCCAGCAGACCTTACCGGTAACTCTGTTTATTTCGGGGAATCACAGAGAACAGATCCAACTAAAGGTCATTTCCGCTCCATCTACCCCGTTGGTTCTTGGTTACCCTTGGCTTCGCGCTCACAACCCTCATATTGATTGGGCTGGAGGAAGGATAATTGCTTGGAATCAGAAGTGTCACCTTAACTGTTTGCAATCAGCTGTACCTCCATTTCCTGCTAAGCCAGTGTCTGCTCCTTGTGATTCTTCTGATGTGGATTTATCTGGCGTACCTGAGGTTTACCACAAGCTGGGGGAAGTTTTCTGCAAGGATAAGGCTCTTTCTCTCCCTCCTCACCGTCCATATGACTGCCCCGTCAATTTGCTTCCTGGAGCGCAGTTACCAACAAGCAAGCTCTATAATCTGTCCCGGCCTGAGAGAGAGGCCATGGAGAAATATATCGGTGATTCTCTGGCTTCTGGAATAATCCGTCCTTCTTCCTCCCCTCTGGGTGCGGGGTTTTTCTTCGTGGAAAGGAAGGATAAATCACTACGTCCCTGTATTGACTTCCGGGGATTGAATAACATCACTGTGAAAAACAAGTACCCACTTCCCCTGATTAACTCTGCTTTTGAGCCTCTCCAAGGTGCCACCATCTTCTCAAAGCTGGATCTCAGAAACGCTTACCACTTGGTTCGGATCCGCCAAGGTGATGAATGGAAGACCGCCTTTAACACTCCCCTTGGCCACTTTGAGTACCTTGTCATGCCCTTCGGACTCTCTAATGCCCCAGCAGTTTTTCAGTCCCTGGTGAATGATGTTTTGCGGGATTTCCTCAACCGGTTTGTTTTCGTTTACATTGACGATATCTTGATCTTTTCCAAGAGCCTGGAGGAACACCAGAATCACGTCAGCCAGGTTCTACAGAGACTGCTAGAGAACAAGCTGTACGTCAAGGCTGAGAAGTGTGAGTTTAACCAGGAACGTGTCAGCATCCTTGGATTTATCATCAGACAAGGCAGGCTGGAGGCGGATCCTGGAAAGATTCTTGCTGTCTCCGAGTGGCCAGTCCCCACGACGCGGAAGGAATTGCAGAGGTTCCTGGGTTTCGCCAATTTTTATCGCCGGTTCATTAAAGACTTCAGCAGGATCGCAGCTCCACTCTCCAGTCTCACTTCCATCAAGGTCAGGTTCTCCTGGACCTCTGAGGCTAACGAGGCCTTTCTCAGACTCAAGTCTCTGTTCACTTCGGCCCCCATCCTCATCCAGCCGGACTCTAGCAAACAATTTGTTGTTGAGGTTGACGCATCAGACATCGGAGTCGGCGCTGTCCTGTCTCAGACAGCAGGGCCAAACAACAGGCTTCACCCGTGTGCGTTTTTCTCTCGCCGTCTCTCCCCTGCGGAGAGAAACTATGATGTGGGCAACAAGGAACTGCTGGCAGTGAAGATGGCTTTGGAGGAGTGGAGACACTGGCTTGAGGGCAGTGAGCAGCCATTTCTGGTTTGGACAGACCATAAAAATTTGGAATACATCCAGTCAGCCAAGCGGCTGAACTCCCGACAAGCTAGGTGGGCTCTCTTCTTCGGCCGCTTCAACTTCTCCCTCACCTATCGCCCTGGTTCCAAGAATACCAAGCCCGATGCTCTGTCCAGATCGTTCTCGTCTGTGAGTCCAGTAACCTCTGTTGACTCAATACTCCCCCTGAGTTGTGTTGTGGGAGCCATCACCTGGGCGATTAGTAATTCCATTCAAGAGGCCCTTTTGGAACAACCCGACCCAGGAAGCGGGCCGCCTAACCGTCAGTTTGTTCCCGACTCTGTTCGTTCCCAAGTCCTGCAGTGGGTCCACAGTTCCCGTTTCTCGAATCACCCCGGTGCCAATCGAACACTTTCTCTCCTCCGAAGACACTTCTGGTGGCCTACAGTCGACAGAGACACAAAGGAGTTTGTGTCAGCTTGCACAACCTGTGCTAGGAACAAGGCCTCCCATCAGAAACCCGCTGGGCTGCTCCAACCCCTTCCAATCCCTAGTCGACCCTGGTCACATATAGCCCTGGACTTTGTCACCGGTCTGCCTCCCTCTCAAGGGAACACAACCATTCTAACAGTCGTTGATCGTTTCTCCAAGTGTGCACACTTTGTTGCTCTACCCAAGCTCCCTTCAGCCCTGGAGACCTCCAAACATCTAACACAGCATGTTTTCCGTCTACACGGTATCCCAGCTGACATTGTCTCCGACCGGGGTCCACAATTCACATCTCAGGTTTGGAAGGCTTTTTGTCAGTCTCTTGGAGCTTCAGTTAGTCTAACATCTGGCTTTCATCCCCAGTCCAACGGCCAAACTGAGAGGGCAAATCAGGACCTGGAGTCTGCTCTCCGCTGTGTGGCTAACAGTAATCAGAGGACCTGGAGCTCCCACCTACCGTGGGTGGAGTACTCACATAATTCCCTCACCTCATCTGCCACGGGACTCTCACCCTTTGAAGCCTCTCTGGGATACCAGCCACCCCTGTTCCCCGAAGAGGAGAGTGAGTTGGCTGTTCCTTCTGTCCAGCAACATGTCCAACGTTGCCGTAAGATCTGGAGGGACACCCGCTTGGCTCTCCTCCAAGCATCCGCCAGGAGTCAACAGTCAGCCAACCGCCGTCGACATGTTGCTCCCCCTTACGCCCTTGGACAATCGGTATGGTTGTCCTCCAAGAACATCCCCCTCCTCACTGAGTCCAAGAAACTGTCCCCTCGGTTTATTGGTCCCTTCCCCATTGTGCGACTCATCAATCCCTCTGCTGTCCGTTTAAGGCTCCCCAGAAATATGAGAATCCATCCCACTTTCCATGTCTCTCAAATCAAGCCAGCTCTCACCAGCGACCTGTGCCCTCCGGCCGTTCCCCCTCCTCCCCCCCGTGTCATCGATAACCATCCAGCCTACTCCGTGCGGCGTCTCCTGGATGTTAGACGCCGGGGTAGGGGTCTACAATACTTGGTGGACTGGGAGGGCTACAACTTGGAGGAACGTTGTTGGGTTCCTCGTTCTCGAATCATGGACCCAGTCATGGTCAGGGAATTCCACAGGGCCCATCCTGACAGGCCTGGTGGTCGCCAGGAGGCTCCCGTTGAGGGGGGGGTACTGTAAGGATTTGCAGTACTCCATTCCTTCTGCTTCCCTTTTTGTTTGTTGTCTGTCTGTCTGTGTTTGTCTCCCGGGCTGGGCGTGGTTGACCTACTTCTGGTTCCTGCCAATTCATCTCCGCAGCTGCTTCTCATTCATCCTGATCATCTACTCATCCACACCTGCTTATTAACCCGGTCTCCTCATCCAGTCTCCACCAGTTCGTCGTCAAGATTACACTGGTAAACGTATTGCTTTCTAGCTTAGCCTGACACAACTCTGGAATAAGTTTTTGTCTTACCTGTTTGTCTCTCTATCCAGAAACCCATCATCACCTCCTCCGCTAGCCACGTCCAGCCACTTCCTCGTCGGATTCATCCGCTCTCCACGCTACCCGCTCCAGCCTACTCGCTCCCCTCGCTCTGAAACCCCTGCTCGCCACACTCCTGTCTGGTAGGACAAACACTAACCCTTACTCCAACCTACTCGCTCTCGGGAGCGTACAGACTCAGGCTCAAGCCACCTCTCATCTGCCTGGCGATATCCCCAGCTCACTCCGGAGCCTCGGCTGAGGATCTCCATTCCCTAGTTTTTGAATCCCCTTTCCTGGACTATATTACTCAGTTAATATCCCCTGTCACGATACAAGAATAAACCTTTTGCTACAAACTCCTGTTTTTCTGTCCGTGTTTGTATTGTGGGTTCAGTCCTGAAAAGCGATCACGGAGCTTAACACCCTCTTAATGTTTGCAAAACTGATAGGTGGACAGGCTACAAATGATCAGTCCCTTCAGATCCGCACACATGAAGCTTAATGAGCATGAATTGAACAGACCTGCTGCTGTGTTCATTCTTTAGCTGCCACTTTAAGCTTTATGATGTGTACAACATGGATGTCATTTGATTTAATCTTGCCATTTTAAATGATGTATTCAATAAATAAGGTTAAACCAAATCATTACATTACAATAGATTTTATTTTAATGATTTGGTTTAACTTAAAGAGAAACTTTATTGTTATTGCACATATTACAGGTACTGAGACAACGAAATGCAGTTTAGCTTCTAACCAGGTGCAACAAGCAGCGAAGTGGAAAGTAATGTACACAATCTACAGAATAACATGTAGAATGAATTGAATGATGAATAAACAGTGGGGTATGAATACACTAGATATCAGCCTGAGAGCAGTATGAACAGTGTGTATGAATACACTAGATATCAGCCTGAGAGCAGTATGAACAGTGTGTATGAATACACTAGATATCAGCCTGTGAGCAGGATGAACAGTGTGTATGAATACACTAGATATCAGCCTGTGAGCAGTATGAACAGTGTGTATGAATACACTAGATATCAGCCTGAGAGCAGTATGAACAGTGTGTATTAATACACTAGATATCAGCCTGAGAGCAGTATGAACAGTGTGTATTAATACACTAGATATCAGCCTGAGAGCAGTATGAACAGTGTGTATGAATACACTAGATATCAGCCTGAGAGCAGTATGAACAGTGTGTATGAATACACTAGATATCAGCCTGAGAGCAGTATGAACAGTGTGTATGAATACACTAGATATCAGCCTGTGAGCAGTATGAACAGTGTGTATTAATACACTAGATATCAGCCTGTGAGCAGGATGAACAGTGTGTATGAATACACTAGATATCAGCCTGTGAGCAGTATGAACAGTGTGTATTAATACACTAGATATCAGCCTGTGAGCAGTATGAACAGTGTGTATGAATACACTAGATATCAGCCTGAGAGCAGTATGAACAGTGTGTATGAATACACTAGATATCAGCCTGTGAGCAGTATGAACAGTGTGTATTAATACACTAGATATCAGCCTGTGAGCAGGATGAACAGTGTGTATGAATACACTAGATATCAGCCTGAGAGCAGTATGAACAGTGTGTATGAATACACTAGATATCAGCCTGTGAGCAGTATGAACAGTGTGTATGAATACACTAGATATCAGCCTGTGAGCAGTATGAACAGTGTGTATGAATACACTAGATATCAGCCTGTGAGCAGTATGAACAGTGTGTATTAATACACTAGATATCAGCCTGAGAGCAGGATGAACAGTGTGTATTAATACACTAGATATCAGCCTGAGAGCAGTATGAACAGTGTGTATGAATATGCTAAGATATATAAAGTATGAAAACGGTAAGCAGTATAGTATCAAATATATAGATATTAATTTCATGATGATAAACATTGTGGAACAATGATGAAAAATGGGAATGGATGTGGCGACGTAAAACTGACACAAAACAACAACAAACTGTTGCCAGCCAATGGGAGAGCTTCATCAGCAGCACGTGGTAAAAACCACCAATGAGCGCTCAGCTCGAGATACCAGCGAGCCGTTTCCCATCAAGCATTTCGCTTCCGCAGCTCGTGGAGAGCAACTGCGCCAACTCGCCTCGCCTCGCTCTCAAGGCTGCGGGCGTCTTTGTCCCGCGAGATTTCAAAGTCTCATGTGGGCGAGCCTCCAGAGCAAGTCGGACAAAATGACTAACCATCATGCAACGCACTAGCAAGACGTTGATCGCAACTGCGCAGGTCTGCGCAGGTCTTGCTTGTCTCAAACAAGCCTAATGTCATCTGTGGAAGCCGTGGCGCTGTAAAAAGCACGACCAATCATCTGAGCCGGCCCGGCTAAAGTAACTGGATGGCCTACCCGCCTGTCAGCCTTCCATCTGGGCACAACCTTACCTCGTGCCCTCATTGGTCATGTGCGTCATGTGCGTTCGTGTGTGTTGGGGGAGGGGCTCTGTGAGGAAGGGGCAGATTATTTACGGCTGTGTATTTTCAAATTCTCGCGCACTCGAGCCGGTTTCTCCAAAATTACCCACCCCACCTTTAATCGAAATGCAGTTTATAAACTACTAGGAACATGTTGACAGAGTCACATGTATAGCAATAAACTGGTCATGACGACGAGGTCTTCTTTAGCCGTGGTTTATTTTCATATGTGCATTGCACCACTTGACCTGCTCTCCATGAGAGCGAGAGAGAGAGAGAGAGAAGGGAGGGAACAATCCCTTATACCTGATACCTGACGTCAGCTACAATAGCTGCGCCTCCTTACGCCTATAGCGCCCTCTTACTGTGGAACAGTCATAGTGCAGTTACATGCAGACATATTAATACTTACACTTAACAGAACATTATAAATGCCATGAGGTTAATTGATTAAAATAGCATTACAGACGCAATGACAATATCTAATTGTATAGCCTTTACTATGAATGTATTTTTCTCTGTTAAGATGAATACATATTTTAATAAGGTAAGGTATGTTTATTTTTATAGCACATTTCAGGCGCAGAGGCAATTCAAAGTGCTTTACATGATTATTAACACATGATAATAGAACAGGGAGGAACACATAAACATAATGGAATAACAGTTTCATAAAAACAATGCATTAATGAGATATAAAATAGTTTAAAAACGACATTGTAATACGGTAAGTGCTAAAACAAGTTAAAAGGCTTCTGGGTAAGCAGCTGTAAAAAGTAGTGTTTTTAGTCTCGACTTAAAAGAACTCAGCGTTGGTGAAGACCTCAGGCTTTCTGGAAGTCTATTCCATTTGTGGGGAGCATAAAAACTAAAAGCAGCTTCGGCGTGTTTGGTTCTGAGCTGGGGAACAATGAGTAAGCCCGCCCCCGATGATCTCAGGGCTCTGGGGGGCTCGGGCAACATGTCAGACATATATTGGGGTCCCAAACCATTTAATGCTTTATAAGTTAACAATATCATTTTAAAATCGATTCTGTAAGCTACTGGTAGCCAGTGCAGAGACCTGGGTACTGGGGTGATGTGTTCTACTCTTTTTGTTTTGGTCAGGACTCTGGCAGCGGCGTTCTGGATTAGTTGTAGTTTTCTAACCGATTTTGTACAGAGACCTGTAGATACGCTATTACAGCAATCAAGCCTGCTAATTGTGTTGATGTGGGCTTTGAAATTGAGGTCGGGGTCCAGAACTACGCCTGGATTTCTCATCAATAAGCATAATGCACCGTTGGGTTTCACCTCAGTTAACATCGTTAGCTCTTTTAGCACTTTCCACTATGTTAGCACGGTTAGCTGCTTCGAAGCCCAGACTCTTAATCATAGATCTGGTCTGCACCGATGCTTCCTCTCAGTGGTTCTCCACAGGAAACGTGTTATTTCCTCTGTGCTACTATCTTAAAAGTCTTGGTTAAATGTCACGCTACAACAAACTGTCATACAGGGAGATCTTAGCGACAAAGAGAGGAAGCATGCTGTCTCATAAGAAGCATGTGTGCTAGTCTAGAGACAATATTTAACGGAGACTGGTTCAGAAATGAATTATTTTAAAAGACGATCGAAGCCATCATTATTTCACAGTGGGACGTGGGGGGAAGCTGTCACTTTGTTCTGAGTAAAACAGCAGTCCAACAATTACAGCATTAAAGCGGGCAGTGTTATTGATGAAAAGGAAGGAGATGGAGAAAGGGAATATCTTATAAAGGAAACGTCTTATTAGACTAACGGCAGGAAACAGTGAAGGGACTGCATAAGTGGTCAGGTATAATCACTGACTAAAAGAATACATGTCTTCCAGTAGAAGTGGAAGTCTCAAGAACTGTGTTAACTTGCAGTTCAATTACATCTTAACAAGAATATATTACTTACTTAAGTTACCCAACATCAATATTTCAGCTAGACAAGCACGAACACACCAATTGCACTGAAACTTCAAAGGGCCATTTTCTTCTAAACCAATTCATCACTCTCATTCATGTTTGACTCAGGCAGGGTGGATAATACAAAAGCAGCTTGTATGGAAATGTCATCACCATCTCAGAGGCTGTCATGAGAAAAGACAGTTTTAGTCAGTTTACATTTTAATAAGGGGGGGGGGCATCATTAAATCAAACTAGTGCCAGAGACATCACCTTTTTCCCTTGTTATGAACCTTTGAAAACACAAAGCATGGAGGACACTGGGACTCATCCTAATTACACGAATGCAGTAGTTTGGCAGAGGAGTGGGAGGGCACTGTGGGGGACGCCTCCACAGATGTGTGACTGCCAGCTAGTGCTGCGTACGCCGAACCGGTACTGGACTTGTAAAAAGTTTCGGTTCAAGTCCGGTTAAAACCGGAACGTCGGGAACCGGTACGTATATTCTCCTTTTTGTTCGAAACCATCTAAAACCTTCCATAGATCGAGAGATTTGTTCTGAGAAAAGACGAAAAACATCATTTCGGCTTCTGATATGGCGGCCATTACTGAACTCACGAAGTCTCGCAAAATATCGCAACTGCTCGCGAGGTCTGTGTGACGTCAAGGGAAGCTAGCGATGTGATTGGCTTAGACATAGTGTCTTGAGTCTTGATAGTCCACAGTCTCCTCACTGTCCGAGTGACATAGATGACAGATGCTTAAGTTAACTATGTATGACGTATCAAAATTGTATGTATGTATGTACTAGGGGTCGACCGATTATCGGCCAGGCCGATTATCGGGGCCGATATTCAGCATTTGACCGATTATCGGTATCGGCCTTTTTTTTATAATATTGCCGATAACACTTTGGCTCTGATGCGGCCGTTTCTCTGGCTGCAGTCACCACTCTCTGTACACAAGCAATGTCCCGCCCACAGCGCTATCTGATAGGCTATTACTGAAGTGTCAATCAACACTGAAGATTTTCCGGGCGGGAGCCAGCCATAGAGGCGGGACCTTCTCAGATTACAGGCAGGTGCGAAGAACGCAGACACAGACAGAGGCAAGCAGCAGCGCTGAGCGGCAGAGCCACACATGTGTTTCGAAGGTAAATCAGTTGAAAGCCGAAGTTCAATAAACATCCCTATCCCCTATGCTGAAGTTGCAAAAACACCACGATCTATTGATCCAATTATATCAGCTTCCCAGTTACACAGGGACGCGGGAAGTCAGTCAGAGTTGGGGGTGCGTGCAGCGTCTCGCAGCGGAGTAACTTTGGTGCGGGGGGGGGTGCTGCGAGTGGAGCCTCGCAGTTTTTCAGGTTGATATGTGAAGCTCATTAGCTAATGTATTTAGCAAATGTTTAGAAGTGAGGCTACTAGTCTAACGTTAGGTCTACTGTAATAGCCTCACTTTTAATAGTTTGCAAAACATTAGCTAGCACTAGTGTTTTGCAGTTGCTAGCAGCTTATTGGGATTTTATGCTAGATATACTGGCATTGTTTTGATATAATAAAGTAAGCATTATTGTTAGTTAAGCATGTCAGCCTGCAGCCCCACTTCCTGTCTCTCTCTAACTCATAGCAGATGACTGCACTAAAGAACAGAGAGGAAACCAGTTGTAAGATGTTTAAAGGTTCATTAAACATAATATATGCTTAAATGCATTTCAAAGAAGTTGAGTTGTGTTGGAGTTTGTGTTATTCTACATTTTGACACCAAGATTTTCTGATTTTACTGCAAATGTATATCGGTTCCAAATATCGGTTATCGGTCTCCTTGATTACTAATAATCGGTATCGGCCTTGAAAAAGCCATATCGGTCGATCCCTAGTATGTACATCACTATGTATGTAGTATGTACTGTATAATGTACACATGTAGAGTTGTAGAAAAGACATGGTGTACAGACAGTACAGTACACTCTGACTGTACAGTCACTACAGTGTATACTGTATAGTCGGTGTGTAACAGTGTAATGCTTATAGTCTACTCTACACTCTACCTTCCAGCAACGCTTTAGGGATTGAGGCTCAGTCAGCTCAGGGACTGTTCGGTTACTTTAGTTTGGTAAATGAAATAAATGTTTGAACTTTGTAGTAGTTCCCTGTAGTTGCTGTCATAAGTCATTTGTAGACTAAGTGGCACATTTGTACTTTGTAGAGAAATGTAGACACAAGTTGGACGAGTTTGAATTTGAGTTGATTATGAGTTTATTTTCAATTGATAATTAGATCACAATAATTTCACTTTAGTTACTCACACAATTTGACACAAGCCATGGGTTCAGGGGCCTCATTTATAAAGGGATATACGCTCCAAAAATGGCGTACGCCAGTTTCTACGCAATGTTTGCAATTTATAAAATACTAACTTGACGGGAAAACGTGCGGTCCTCCACGCAAACTCTAACCCATGCGTACGCACTACGCACAAAAACAGGAGAGACGCGAAACTACGACCCCGTTGGCAGAAGGAAGAATGGAGAGACATATGTGGAAATAATACAATAAATAAAATGTTACCTCTCATTTATCATATGAAGAATTCATTTTCAAACATTGATTAAAGCCAATCTTAAAATGATTAAACAAACGGCTGCTTGAGACTCCTCAGTGCTCACACACACATAACCTGGAGAAATAAATAAATACGGAAATGTTATTTAAAACCACCTCGAATATGTTGTGCTAATGTTATGAAATGTTTTCTCATAAATGATGCGGTAAGCAGGAGGACAGAATTACGTCTAAACTGACGCCGTTTTGCATTTCTGAGGAAGGCAGTGTGTATTTGTTTTGTTATGAACCTTTTTCGGACCATTTATTTATGTTGGTGACGATCCGACCTCCATGCTGCTACTCTGTTCAAACTGCATCCACCAAACAATATGATTTATCTCCACCTCCCCAAAATAACCAAAATCTGACACGGTGTGAGACGTCTTTTTTAGCTGTTCTGTCGTCATTTCCTGCTCTTCTTCACGCAGTCAGTCAGAATGAATGAATGAATGAATGAATGAATGGGCGTTTCTTTGACTATTTATAGGCAAATATGGGCGTTACGTGAAGCCCGCAAAAGCTGCACCGCATTTCGAGTCGATTGTGATTTATAAAGGGAAACCGGCGTAGGAGGTGCCGTACGCACCTGTACCTATTTTTTGGATTTCTACTACGTAAGCAACCTTCCCACGTGAATCCTACGCACGGCGTTATAAATGAGGCCCCTGGTCCGGACCAGGGGCCTCATTTATAACGCCATGCGTAGGATTCACGTGGGAAGGTTACGCCTATAAATAGTCAAAGAAACGCCCATTCATTCATTCATTCTGACTGACTGACTTTATGAAGAAGATCGCAGGAAATGACGACAGAACAGCTAAAAAAGACGTCTCACACCGTGTCAGATTCTGGTTATTTTGGGGAGGTGGAGATAAATCATATTGTTTGGTGGATGCAGTTTGAACCAGAGCAGCAGCATGGAGGTCGGATCGTCACCAACATAAATAAATAAATGGCCCGAAAAAGGTTCATGACAAAAAGAATACACACTGCCTTCCTCAGGCAGAGTGTATGTACCGGGGACCGGAGACCCCCCCTTGATGAGAGACTAAGAAGTGATCGGGGAATCCCTCCGGAGTGGAGTCATGACGACTGGATCTGAATTATGTTTTCGTATTTGGAGGTTTGTGTCCCAGCTGTCGATCAGCTGTGCGCAGCGGCTCCACTGCAGCCTGTGCGTCTCAACCCCCCCCCCCCCCCCCCCCCCCCAACCCTATATCCACCAGTTAAAGGAAATACAACTACTGTAATGTGTTGTGTTATATCAGCTGTACAATTGACCACATATGGTGTTCTGAGCTTCCATACCTCCTGTGTTTTACGAGCGACTTATCAGGTCTTGGCAAACGGCATAAAACATGATTAAACATGGTAGTATATAAAACCATGCTGTATCTACAACCTATAGAAATGCAAAACCGCATAATTTATGAGAAAACATTTCATAACATTAACACATCATATTCGAGGTGGTTTTAAATAACATATCCGTATTTATTTATTTCTCCAGGTTATGTTTTTGTGTGCACTGAGGAGTCTCAAGCACATAGCCGTGGGAAGTCATTTTGCTCAGGGGGTGCTGCCAAAAGTGGGGAGGAGGCAGCTTAAAAAAAAAAAAAAAAAAAAAAAAAAAGGCGGGGCCGGGCCGGGCCTGTCAGCGATACGAGCCGCATAAATTGTTTGTTAAAGGTGAGACACCGCAGGCAAAAACATCGTTTTTCATGCACTGGTCAATTTTGAGATGTTGTGCTATTTTGATTCTATAACATGTGTTCTTTCAGGCTTTTGGAAGGAAAACGTACAAAATACACATTTAAGTGTTTATTTTACTATAGTTTGTCTATTTGCGTCTGTAGATTTCTCCTAAATTCACCAAAAGTTAGCATTCTAACGTAACATAAAGTACCGCGACCGCTGTGTGCACCATGTCAACGGAGGTATCGCTGGAAAGCTGTGTCTCTCCTGCACAATCTCATCGGATCCAAATATGGTCATTTCCTTTAGCAACCAATCGTGAAAGCACAAAGGAGTCTTAAACCAAGAAACGAGATCTCATTGGCTGGTGTCAATTTCTGACAACGTGATTCGTTCAGAAGCGGCACGTGGTGTGCTAAAACACTTCCTGGTTAGCTTTCCGCTAGAAATTGAAATCTCAAAATGGCAAAAGAACGGCGAAAAAAACGTTCACAGAGAAGACGACAACAATTGTCACTTGCACGAAGCAAGGTTATACAAAAAACAAATGACCCCGAACATGAAATGCCTTCACGGAGTGCGTCGAGGCGCAAGCTGTCATCCAAAGAACAGGAGGGTTTAGCTAGCGCCTCACTGCAATCTTTAAAGGTCGTTTTCTCAAAATGAGTTTTTTCTCCTACTCTGAGTTCGACATTTCAACTTCAGTAGTACCTAGAGACACCAAACCTTCCAGTTATATTCCTATCAATATTACGAAGGCCTTTACAGAAGGGTTTGTTCATATATCATTCATAGCCTGAATTATACAACATTGTATACCTAAAAACATGGCGAAAATGGATATTTTAGGGCTGTTGACAGTATTTTCTGATTTATGGAGTGATAAAAAGAGATATCCAAAATCCCTTCTGTAAAAGCCTTAGATACTAATATAACTACAAAATGAAACAAGAATTTTGAACCTGGCTTTATCCAAAGTTCAGATTTCGATTCCTGAAATGTGTTAAAATATGTGCATATTTAATGAGATAATAGATCATTTGCATATTTAAACATGCTATTTCAGAAAACTTGTAATACAAAAAACAATTGCCTTATTGTAAGTAATTAACTGGAGAAATTTCTAGCTGATACCTTTAAGTTAAAAAATGTACCCTATTCACCTGGGGTGTCTCGCCTTAATCATTTTTATTTAGGTGGTCACTCAGTTTTTCAAATGTACACGACTCGCCAACAGGGGGTGCTGCAGCACCCCCAGCACCCCTACTTCCCGCGGCTATGCTCAAGCAGGCGTTTGTTTAATCATTTTAAGATTGGCTTTAATCAATGTTTGAAAATGAATTCTTCATATATGATAAATGAGAGGTAACATTTTATTTATGGTATTATTTCCACATATTTCTCTCCATTCTTCCTTCTGCCAACGCGGTGTCGCAGTTTCTCGTGCCTCCCGTTGTTGTGCTTAGTGCGTACGCATGGGTTAGAGTTTGCGTGGAGGACCGCACATTTTCCCGTCAAGTTAGTATTTTATAAATCGGAAACATTGCGTAGAAACTGGCGTACGCCATTTTTTGAGCGTATCCCTTTATCAGCAGGAGAGGACTCTTTAAAGTAGAGACACTACATACTGATATGAACCTGACATAAACATGATAAGGCCCCTTTAAGAAAAGGTTGCATGCAGGGTTAACATGAAGGGGGTGGAATTGGTGTCGTGGAGGAGGCTGATTGCAGGAGTTCATCCTCAGTCCTCCGTGTCTCTACGGAGTTTGTATGATGGATGCAGTGGAACAGAAAAAGTCGCAATGCCAATATTTATTCGTGCATATCCCCAATATTATCTCTCTTTGTTTTCGTCCCCTGGGATCGCTGTCGGCATGGAGTTAGAATGATTGAGAGGAGAGGGGGAACGAGAACGAATCATTCGATGAACACCGCCTGCTATCCTCACGAGAACAGAGGACATTCTGCACCACCAACATTCATGCAGATCAATTTGACGAGGAGACGGGAAAACACTCGAGAGGCACATACTCATAGCCAGAAAAATCCTACACAACAGTCACCACATGCAGCACCTACACACAAACAACAACACACAAGCCTTCTTCTACCCACTCACTCGTTGCAGATTAACAAGCACACGGAGACATAAACAAAACGGAACTTTTCAAGTCAGAACAAGAATAGTTGTGTTTCTGACGATATAATGAGGGCAGGCATTGTGTCTGCGTGCAGTTATGCATGGGAAGCCACCGTGCACGGGCGCAAGCAGGCACCTACGTCTCACAGGAACACAGTCCGTTGCAGTTTAGGAAAGGAAAAAGCCCATTGTTTATATCCAGTACTGTATTATGGAGAAACGGAGAACATAAAATGCACTGCATGGTATAAAACAGCCAAATCAATCAAGTGTCCTCAAGATAGCCGACTAAAATGAATTATGAGGCACTTGTTCCATGACTATTGCAACAATAAAGCCACTTCACCTGACACTCCTTATTCCTACTGATCCGATAAGTGAATACGTCTGGGCTCAGGGTGAACATTCTCTCTTAAACACCTGGCTGGTGATCAGACACTTCAAAGAATTTCTCTTTACCAACTTCCTCAAATACCTCAATCAACGTCACAGGATCCTTCAAAGGTAGGTATGTGGCAGACATTACCTGGCAGTCCTACCAAGCGTTCACTGCAAGCACTTTCATTCATATTTATCACAGATTTATTCAAAATGGGTTAAATATTAAGACTTCCATGACCTGTTCTTTGGGAAGACATCTTATATGTGTCCTTCCCTCTGGCTCTTCACCGTCTTTAATGTTCAGGGTATAAAAAAATACCCTTTAAATATATTACTTTGTGTTTAGGACCCATTTTCCTGTGGATGAAGTACAAATCAAATACAAACATGTCCTGCTTATGACCTACTTTTTCTACAGCCATTTTCTTTCTAGTTTCTGTACATCTGTGCATTTCTCGCCCTACATTCCCCACATGTGTCTTTGTTCTGCGGCGAGTTGCTCTTCTTAGCATGTACCTCTTCTTCTGTGACTGATGGATGACTGACAGTCCACAACCTCTGCCTGATTACCATCAAGCTAACATGCTATAGCACACGTTGAGATGCAGACGGACGGACAGACAGACGGACGGACAGACAGACAGACAGACGGACAGACAGACAGACAGACAGACAGACAGACAGACAGACAGACAGACAGACAGACAGACAGACAGACAGACAGACAGACAGACAGACAGACAGACAGACAGACAGACAGACACACACACAGACAGACAGACACATACACAGACAGACACACACACACAGACATGCCATTGATCCAAAAGCCCATTGTTCTGAAGCCAATAGTCTATAAAAATGTCCCATTGTAATGAAAGCACGTTTGTCCAAAAACCAAGAGCCCATTTCTTTGAAAACATCAATCTTCCTGCAACAAACTGAAGCTAATAATTATACCCAATGCCAGCGGAGGCATGACCCGCCCTACCTTGAAGCTGATTGGCTCGTCATGATATCCTGATCATCCTTAGCCTCACCCTAATTAATCCCAATTCCATGATTTAAATTCACCAATCCAAAACATGAAGGCTTTAAGTACTACAGATGTGTTTTAGTATTAGTTCAGGTACTAGAGTGTGTACTTTCTGAGAAATGGGTGTTGTGTTATCCGACAAAGAGGACATTCGTCTAACTGTTAGTGTTTCTTAACAATCGTCCTTTTGAACAACAATCCCCTTTGAGGTAAAATACTGACAATTACACATTCTATGTCCCTCAGTTGTCACGATTCTCATGTTATGTCACGTTTGTAGTTTTGTCTCCGTTGGTGTTTTTCTTGTCTTTGGGTTTCCTGTGTTATTGTGTAAAGTGTTCACCCCCGTTTCCTGCCTGTCTGCTTTCTGTCTGTTTCCCTCCCTGATTACCCGATTGTGTTCACCTGTTGTCCTTGTGTTTCTCCTCCCCTGCCCAGCTGTGTCTTGTTCTGTGATTACCCTTCTGTGTATTTAGTCTAGTCTTCCCCTGTGCTCCATGTCGGTTCATTGTTTCCCCTCCATGTCATTCCACGGTTTGTTATGCTTGGGTGAAGCAGGTAGGACTCAAATGCAGAATTTAACGAAAAGCGAGCTTTATTAAATAATATAAAGCTGTGGCCAAAAAGGCATTATCCAAAATATCCAAAACCAACGAGCAGCACAAGGAACACAGACCGTGGAATGACATGGAGGGGAAACAATGAACCGACATGGAGCACAGGGGAAGACTAGACTAAATACACAGAAGGGTAATCACAGAACAAGACACAGCTGGGCAGGGGAGGAGAAACACAAGGACAACAGGTGAACACAATCGGGTAATCAGGGAGGGAAACAGACATAAAGCAGACAGGCAGGAAACGGGGGTGAACACTTTACACAATAAAACAATAAAACAATAAAACCGTGACATAACATGAGAATCGTGACATCAGTTTCAATGCTGCACCAGTCACTGAAATACAAATGAGTTTTTACAGAACAGAGATGCTAGAAACGAGTCGCAGACACGTGGTTTGGCCTTTTAAAAGTCAGTCGTGGCGCCTCGTGTCGTTGTACGGCTCCATCTGCCTGAAGAGTACCGACCTTTGGCTGCTTTGCCATTTTCCATGACATCATTCTTCAGGGATGAGAATGGCCTCTGGCCTTTGGAGCTGACGTGTCCGGATGCCTTGTAAGTAATGGCAGCTGGTGTGTGTGTGTTTTACACCTTTTGTTGCAGTGTCTGGAGGGATTGCTCCTGTAATACTTGTCTCGCGTCATGTTCCGGCTAAGAGGCGAGGAGTCTCTCGTGGGTTCAAGATTTTAATCAAACACAGTACGTTTCAGTTGAGCTCCTTTCAGTAGTGAAGCATCAGGATCCTGAGGACATACATTTCAGACTGTCAAGAGGGTAATGTTAGTGATGTTTGATTCTGTGGCATCTATTGTTTCTCTTCTACTGCTCTTTCTGAGAAAAGACGGAATAAAGTCGTTTTTAAGGTGGTTTTTCTTATTCAAATTAAGGGTCGAGGGACAGAGACTGTAGTTTTACTCCGATGGTTGATTCTGTGGCACATTGCAAATGTCTAGCTACTGCTGTTTAGCAACACACAGAATGAAGTACCGTACTTTCCGGACTATAAAGCGCACCAGCAGATAAGCCGCAGCAGCTAAATGGTCCGTCTGTCTTGCTCTCGTTCTGTCTCTCGGTTCCACTTTTACTTTGGCGCGCTACCTGTCTCACTCTTTTCCGGCCTCCAGCTTTTCCCAATATGGTCTAGCTGCGGCCGCGGCTAGTACACGGCGGTACACGGCGGTACACGATGGTACACGACACGCCCACCTGACACGACACTACGGTGGCTGAGAGGCACCACCGTTAAAAGTGAATTGACGAGATTTACATCATACAGCCCATGTAGTATAAACATTGATTTTAATTTCCACGCCCAGCTGTGCGTCACTCTTTAGTGTCCCCTGGTCTCCAGCTGTGTGCGTCACTCTTTAGTGTCCCCTGGTCTCCCAGCTGTGTGCGTCACTATTTAGTGTCCCCTGGTCTCCCAGCTGTGTGCGTCACTCTTTAGTGTCCCCTGGTCTCCCAGCTGTGTGCGTCACTCTTTAGTGTCCCCTGGTCTCCCAGCTATGTGCGTCACTCTTTAGTGTCCCCTGGTCTCCAGCTGTGTGTGTCACTCTTTAGTGTCCCCTGGTCTCCCAGCTGTGTGCGTCACTCTTTAGTGTCCCCTGTTCTCCCAGCTGTGTGCGTCACTCTTTAGTGTCCCCTGGTCTCCCAGCTGTGTGCGTCACTCTTTAGTGTCCCCTGGTGTCCCAGCTGTGTGCGTCCCTCTTTAGTGTCCCCTGGTCTCCAGCTGTGTGCGTCACTCTTTAGTGTCCCCTGGTCTCCGAGCTGTGTGCGTCACTCTTTAGTGTCCCCTGGTCTCCCAGCTGTGTGCGTCACTCTTTAGTGTCCCCTTGTCTCCCAGCTGTGTACGTCACTCTTTAGTGTCCCCTGGTCTCCCAGCTGTGTGCGTCACTCTTTAGTGTCCCCTGGTCTCCCAGCTGTGTGCGTCACTCTTTAGTGCCCCCTGGTCTCCCAGCTGGGTGCGTCACTCTTTAGTGTCCCCTAGTCTCCCAGCTGTGTGCGTCACTATTTAATGTCCCCTGTTCTCCCAGCTGTGTGCGTCACTATTTAGTGTCCCCTGTTCTCCCAGCTGTGTGCGTCACTCTTTAGTGTCCCCTGGTCTCCCAGCTGTGTGCGTCACTCTTTAGTGTCCCCTGTTCTCCCAGCTGTGTGTGTCACTATTTAATGTCCCCTAGTCTCCCAGCTGTGTGCGTCACTCTTTAGTGTCCCGTGGTCTCCCAGCTGTGTGCATCACTCTTTAGTGTCCCCTGTTCTCCCAGCTGTGTGCGTCATTCTTTAGTGTCCCCTAGTCTCCCAGCTGTGTGCGTCACTCTGTAGTGTCCCCTGGTCTCCCAGCTGTGTGCGTCACTCTTTAGTGTCCCCTGTTCTCCCAGCTGTGTGCGTCACTCTTTAGTGTCCCCTAGTCTCCCAGCTGTGTGCGTCACTATTTAATGTCCCCTGTTCTCCCAGCTGTGTGCGTCACTATTTAGTGTCCCCTGTTCTCCCAGCTGTGTGCGTCACTCTTTAGTGTCCCCTGTTCTCCCAGCTATGTGCGTCACTATTTAATGTCCCCTGTTCTCCCAGCTGTGTGCATCACTCTTTAGTGTCCCCTGGTCTCCCAGCTGTGTGCGTCACTCTTTAGTGTCCCCTAGTCTCCCAGCTGTGTGCGTCACTATTTAATGTCCCCTGTGCTCCCATCTGTGTGCGTCACTATTTAATGTCCCCTGGTCTCCAGCTGTGTGTGTCACTATTTAATGTCCCCTGGTCTCCAGCTGTGTGTGTCACTCTTTAGTGTCCCCTGGTCTCCAGCTGTGTGCGTCACTCTTTAGTGTCCCCTGGTCTCCAGCTGTGTGCGTCACTCTTTAGTGTCCCCTGTTCTCCCAGCTGTGTGCGTCACTCTTTAGTGTCCCCTGGTCTCCCAGCTGTGTGCGTCACTCTTTAGTGTCCCCTGGTCTCCCAGCTGTGTGCGTCACTCTTTAGTGTCCCCTGGTCTCCCAGCTGTGTGCGTCACTATTTAATGTCCCCTGTTCTCCCAGCTGTGTGCGTCACTCTTTAGTGTCCCCTGTTCTCCCAGCTGTGTGCGTCACTCTTTAGTGTCCCCTGGTCTCCCAGCTGTGTGCGTCACTCTTTAGTGTCCCCTGGTCTCCCAGCTGTGTGCGTCACTCTTTAGTGTCCCCTGGTCTCCGAGCTGTGTGCGTCACTCTTTAGTGTCCCCTGGTCTCCCAGCTGTGTGCGTCACTCTTTAGTGTCCCCTGGTCTCCCAGCTGTGTGCGTCACTCTTTAGTGTCCCCTGGTCTCCCAGCTGTGTGCGTCACTCTTTAGTGTCCCCTGGTCTCCCAGCTGTGTGCGTCACTATTTAATGTCCCCTGTTCTCCCAGCTGTGTGCGTCACTCTTTAGTGTCCCCTGTTCTCCCAGCTGTGTGCGTCACTCTTTAGTGTCCCCTGGTCTCCCAGCTGTGTGCGTCACTCTTTAGTGTCCCCTGGTCTCCCAGCTGTGTGCGTCACTATTTAATGTCCCCTGTTCTCCCAGCTGTGTGCGTCACTCTTTAGTGTCCCCTGTTCTCCCAGCTGTGTGCGTCACTCTTTAGTGTCCCCTGGTCTCCCAGCTGTGTGCGTCACTCTTTAGTGTCCCCTGGTCTCCCAGCTGTGTGCGTCACTCTTTAGTGTCCCCTGGTCTCCGAGCTGTGTGCGTCACTCTTTAGTGTCCCCTGGTCTCCCAGCTGTGTGCGTCACTCTTTAGTGTCCCCTGGTTTTCGTTGTGTTTTGAACTTCTTGCATTGTTTCATTTATGCCGAGTTTTTAGTAAATGTAAATGTCGTGTTTTGAAGTTGCTGATTGTCACGCTTGCTGTTTGTCTGCTCCTTAATCTGCCTGTGAGTGTTTTCAGCTGTGTGTGTGTTTATGCAAATGAGCTGTGTGGTTGCTCCAGCATCCTTGGCTGCACATCCCCTGGTCCGACTCTGAAGATGGTGTTTGGATTGACGACGTCCAATCGCAGCGCACAGCCGGCGCACACCTGCTGGGGAGGAGTACAAAGGCTGCGGACTATCACCACTCTGGAGGCTCTGCTGAGGGAACAGACGCCTCTCGCATTTTGCTCTTCATTCTGTGGTTAATCTGGTGTCTTTATCTCCGTGTGATATTGTGTGTTAGTAGAGTGTAGAGTAGGTTAGTTAGTGTTTAGAGTATCGTTAGGATTTGTGACTGTTGCCTTTAGGTTAGCTGTGTGTTTTGTGTAGACTCCCTTTGTTAGTTGTAGCACTCTTGAAGTGAGGTTTTGTTTCGTTCTTTTATTACATTGCATTTAGCTGACGACTTACAATAAGTGCATTCGACCAGGAAGACACAACCTTGAGGAAAACAGAATCATAAAGTACATCAGGTTTCATAGAGCCACGTATTTCAAGTGCTACTCAACTGGCTATAGATAAGCCAGTCCTTTGTTAGTATATAAGTGCTCTGTTAGCAGTTCTTTATTTATTATATTAGTATTTATTTCCCTGTATGCCTTTAGACTCCTTTTTTAGAGTCCTCCTTTTGTTCGGTTATTTGTCAACCGGTGCCCTTTTGGCCCTCTTGTTTGTTTCAGGCTTCCTGCCTGCCATTTTGTTACACCTTGCTTTATAATAAAACCACTTCTAATTAATACCAATACCACTCTGGTCGTGTCGCTTCCCTTTGCTTCCCCTAGCCCAGGGGTGTCAAACTCAAGGCCCGGGGGCCAAATCCGGCCCGCGACTTCATTTTATGTGGCCCGCAAGAGCTTTCAAAGAATATAATATGTTTATTATATGGTTACATGCCGCTTTACGGAAGCACGTTGCCCATAAACTACATGTCCCACAATGCATCTCATGTTGTGACATGCGCACTGAAGAGACTTGCAATTATTTGCCCTGGACTTTCGCCTTCAGACGTAGTTAATTATGAAGTTATTACCTTATCCGATAATAATCCAATGCAGAGGCAATAATGTAATATAATACATTATTTTATATATTTATATCGTCTTAAAGTTACAACCGGCCCTTTGAGTGCAACCATAATGCAAATGTGGCCCGCGATGAAATTGAGTTTGACACCCCTGCCCGAGCCCAATAGGGAACGTAACACTGATGATGTTTCCTCATGTGCATGTTTGTGGCACATTTGAGCTTTTATTGTTGCTGATGGAAGTGTTTTGGGCCATTTAGTCGGCCACGTATACAATTAAAAAGTTTCAACAACCCTTCATTAATGTATATTCATGGCACAAACCTATTATCCTGCAATAGAGCATGTTCACATAGTGCATCCACTGCTACAGTGTCTAGGAGGACGGGATATTATCGGGTATTAGAGTTGCTTAAAGGACAGGTAGGCTGTCATCTCCCTGAGCTGCAGGAGGATTAGTGGGTAACCTTTAGCCGGAAGTCTTCCAAACGCTCTGATATCCCTGTTGAAGAAATAGGGCCATGCTTTATCTGGCCTGCAGCTACACTCAGACATTTTTTTTTTTTTCAATCGCAGCTTATGTGACAATGGATTCAAAGCATGCCCCTGAACCAAAAGAATAGGTCACAGTGTTGACGTCAGTGAGAGACAGAAAGAGGGAGAGACATCCTTTTGAAATACTCTCCTGGCTTTCCCTCCAGACTTGCCAAAATGCAGCAAATGTGCGTTCCAAGTGGGTGCTCAGTCTCCAATATACAATTCAGTTCAGATGTAGAAAGGTAGACGTAAGCCATCAAAACAAATAATGCCTGCAGAGATTTTCATGAATAGTGTGAACAGACCTCTTTCCACGGCATAAAGGAAGTTCTGTGAAATGATGGCGCTGCAAACTCTATTCAAAAGGATGTGGATTTCTGACATTAAAAGCCCACGGTTCACAACCTGTCTCCTCTATGACTTTAAACCACAAGAGTAAGCTTTCTCTTAACTTAATGTCAACTTCTCAAAGATCTCTGCTGGACACAGAGGTGGACAAAGTACCTATACAAGTAGAAATACTTATAATACTTCATTAAAAGTTGAAATCCTGAATTGAAATATTGAGTATTTTCAGATAATTGTACCTCGAGTATCAAACTTAAAAGTACTCAATATGCAGAACGTCTGTTTTCACAGTATTATAGAATATTATTATTCTGTTTGTATCACTGCCGAATAAGTGTCATTACATTTTAATGTGGAGCCAACTTAGTTACTCTTTAAAACATGATGTGTACTGGTAAAACAGAAGAGCATCATATCATCAGCAAAGCATGTGTTTTTATAGGTAAAAAAGTAGATATTAAATATTAGTATGAAATAAATGTAGTGGAGTAAAAAGTGAGATATTTGCCACCAAGTTGTAATGGAGTAGAAGTATAGGGTAGCATGGGAAGGAAATACTCAAGTAAAGTACAAGTATGTCAAAATGGTAATAAAGTACTTTACATTATGAGTAAATATACTACCTTCAACCACTGCTCAGAAGTATTTATTAGTTGCCTAAACTGAACTTGACCGACCTTGATGATAATGAGTCTTGTGAAGTTGTTTAACCTGTTATGCCCAAGAGCCCCCGGTAGAGGGGGCTGCGGTTTGTTTTTCACGAAACTGTGTCTCTCAGGGCTTATTAAAGGTGGGGTAGGTAATTTTGGAGAAACCGGCTCGAGTGCGCTAGAATTAGAAAATACACAGCCGGAAAAAATCTGCCACTTCCTCACAGAGCCCCTCCTCCAACACACACGAACGAGCACATGACCAACGAGGGCACGAGATAAGTTTGTGCCCAGATGGAAGGCTGACAGGCAGGTAGGCCATCCAGTTACTTTAGCCGGCTCAGATGATTGGTCGTGCTTTTTACACCGCTACGGCTTCCAGAGATAAAAAAATGTATGTATTTATTGTCAAAGCATTTAATATATTCTTTGCTAAAAAGTGTATCTCGAGCCGGTTTCTCAAACTTACCTACCCCACCTTTAATATTTAAAAACCTATTAATGTGTCATACCCGATTAACGGGAAGAAACTCAGCTAACTGACAATACGAACCATTTTTACCGAAACAAGACACAAGTCAAATTATTGATAATCCATCATTCCATTTTTAAGTCAAAAACGGAAATTTCATATTAGCTGCTAATGATAGCCTCCAGAGTGTATCGCAGCTTCCGGTTCCAGGGCATTCTGGCTCAGTTCACTAATTCTCCAATGGGCAAAGTTTAGATGGATTTTAGGAACTTCCCCTCGATTCTATTGGCTCTAACGGTTAAAAAGAAGTGTCAATCATCAACATCGAACGAGGGGGGTGGAAAATGCACCCAAATGACCCCAGAAGTGTTTTTTTGTATTGAACTTGTTTTGCATCAATCTTGATACAAGATACTTATTATATGCTATAGTTTGGATTCCTAAAGCTGTTAGTCTACCATCCCATCATTCAAGGGTGGTTTTCACTATAAGTAATTGTTTTGGACGGACACAATAATTTAATTGATTTTACTATGTTCAATCTGAATTTACTTTAAAATCATTTCATTTCATTTCAAACCTTTATTTAATCAGATTAGTCCCTTGAGATCATATATCTCTTTTTCAAGGGAGACCTGCAAAATAAATAACTTTCAATTCAAACAGTTAAAATTAACTTATGGCACACTTTTACCTAAATCTCCAAATTCGAATTTTATTTAGAAATATATTTTGGAGCTTATAAAATATACATATTAGCTGCTATCATTAGCAGCTAATATGAAACATCTATATTGATTCTGACACTTCTCCATCCAACTCACATATCTACGCTTGCTTTGAGAAAAAAGATGACTAATGTTCCCCTTTTAGAAGTGAAGATATGGGCATTTGTTCTGGGAATGTCATTTTCGTGCCTGACCTGAAAAACAGGCCTTAACAGGTTAAGGAAAAAAACATTGACATCTAAATCACCTAAACTGTTCATTATAACAGCTCAATGCAAGAGGGGTTCGTGTTATTTGTGGGTTTTCTGAGTGAAGACGGTTGCTCTTTAAACGGTAACAAGTTGAAACAGTTGCTAAGGCATCGCTACAGGCATCAAAACATCTCTATATGTTTACCTTTTGCAATAAAAACCAGTGCGCATTGGGCTCTCAGGGGAAAGACAGGTGCGTGTAATTATCCATGGGACCTGACCCCGTGTCGACACGTATGGCGTAAAATCTAAATGTCTGTAAAGCACTTGATACAACAGAGCGTTGTCTTTTAAGTTATGAAGCCATGAGGTTGATATATATGTAGTGTCTATACATAAAGGACTGCTCTGAAGTGGATCCGTGCTTCGGTTACCTGATGAAAATAAACTAACCATGACCCGTTCTGAAAGCGACCCGGGGCTAATCACATCCATTTCAAACCGAGCCAAAGGACAGTGGAGTCATTCATTCTGACCCAATTAAACCAAACTGTTTGTGAATAACAGAGATAAATCATGAAGCTGTAATGAGGGATGAAGATGATCAACCTGCTGCTAGGCAACAACCGATCATTAATGAATTAGTACCTACTGTACTGTGTCAAGGAGTTAATCATATTATGAATTAGGCAAGTATTTTACCATCATATTAGGAAGTTAAATCTAGCTAAACTCCCTCTGGAGGCAACGCAGGGATTTTAGCCTTTGCACACCATTTACATGCACTAAAACGGGGTCTGCTTGTCGCTGCTTTTAATTAATAACTATAATAGTAACTAATAACTATTCATATATTGCAACATTCCGGGAATTTTCCAAGATGGAAACTTTCCATGGGAATTAACGGGAATTAACTGGAATTAACAGGAATGTATGGGAATGTATGGGAATTAAGAGGAATTTATGGGAATTAACGGGAAATAACGGGAATTAACAGGAATTTACGGGAATGAACGTGAATGAACAGGAATGTATGGGAATTAATGGGAATTCATGGGAATTAACGGGAATTAACGGGAATTAACAGGAATTTTCAAAATGAAAGGTTGGCTCTTCATAGGGAACTTAAATAAGTATTTTTCAGCATAATCGTGACTAAAACAAACAGATGCCATTCAAGTACACTTGAATATCCATGCCATAGCACACTGCTTACTGCATGGCTATTGAGACCACACAAAGGTTCGCAACAGGCTACACATGTGAGAGTGGAAACACTGGTTGGCATTCGGGCAAACCTAAGGCTCTTTGAGCCGGACGAACACGGAGCCATCCTCAACAGGCTGGACAGTGACACTGAAGAGGACGACTCAGAGTGTGATGTTGATGAGGCCCAGGAAGAGCCCGTTGACTGAAGGGTTTAGCAAAAATGCAGAGGATCGCTTGAAGGAAGATTTACTTTTGTTTAATGGGACTTCTTGGAGGGAGAAGGGCTCTTTTCATTTAACATTTAGAATGGGACTTTGTGGGGATTTTTGGATGGGGGGTGCATTTGTGTTCATTTTTTAATGAGTGGGGTTGGGGGGGATGAGTAATATTTAACTCAACATTCCTGTTTTCGTTCTTCAATGAAACAATTCAAACTTGTTCTGTTCTACTTACAAAAAAATGTTTTTTGTTTAATTTTGCATTGAATATTTCCAAATTTCCCCAGCTTAACTTCCCAGGGAAAATGCTCCGCCCCTTTGTAACCCTATTAATATATGACACTGCCCTGTAAATTACTAAAGCGGAAACGTCTTAAAAACAGACAAAATGTCCTAATTCTGGGAATTGAAAAGAAAAATGGTTTAAAGGCCAAAGTGTAATATTCTAGTATTTTTATATTTCTTTTTTTTCTGACTGTTTTTAAATCCCATTTTATAATTTGTTTCAACTGCACTATTTCTTATTGCTCTTAAAGGTGGGGTAGGTAAGTCTTTATATCCCTGCCTTTCTTTATTTCTCTGTGTTTGCAGACATTATTTTTCTGTACGTGCATATTCACTGAGCTGTGAACATCTTCTTACTCTGTGATGATACAAGACCTCGTGTTTTGATTTGTTTATTATGTTTTAGTTTAATGGAGACTGATGGAACAAGGCTTCTGATTTAATCTCAATTTTGCTTTTTTAAGTGTATTTTGAAATGTTGTTTCTTGCAGTATTAAAGGTGGGGTAGGTACGTTTGAGAAACCAGCTTGAGATCGCTAGAATTTGAAAATACACAACCGGAGAAAATCTTCCACTTCCTTATAGAGCCCCTCCTCCAACACACACCAACACACACATGACCAATGAGGGCACGAGATAAGTTTGTGCCCCGATGGAAGGCTGACAGGCAGGTAGGCCATCCATCCGATTGGTTGTACTTTTTACAGTATTACGGCTTCTACAGATGACATTTTTTTATGGATTTGTTGTCAAAGCACTTCAGATATTCATTGCTATCGGGATGTTAAGAGCATTCCATGGAATATAACAAAAAGTGTATCTCGAGCCGGTTTCTGAAACTTACCTACCCCACCTTTAATGTCTTTCATTTTTGTAAAGCGCTTGGAATTGCCTTGTGTTGAAAGGTGCTGTAAACTTGCCTATATAACTGATGCACAAAAGCACAATAGGGCCTCCTTAAGACAAAACAGTGAATAATAAACCAAAACTAAAACACGTAATTTGCCATTTTGAAAGAAAGAGAAAGGTTTGTGTCATGTGAAAAGGTGGAAGCACTACACTCACAGTTTGTTAATGCCAAATATAACTTGTACGTGTCCATTGATGCAACTGTTTACATTTTGTCCAGTGCACTTATGGCACATTTCCACGACAGCACGGTTCGCGGTTTAAGCGTGCTGTGCCTGGCCCGTTTGTGGTTGCGTTTCCACTTGGCGTAGTTACGGCTAGCGGGTATTTTTCACAGTTTTTCTGGCTCTCCAAATGGTTCTTTCCGGGCCAACAACCGGGCTGAGTATGCTAAACTAGAGAGAATCGCTGGCAAGGGGGCTACAACTACAACACAATGAACATATTTGACCGTGATTTAATTGTAATACACGTTTCAAAATGATGCCGAAGTAACAACACACTGATACCGGTTAGTAAAAACCATGAATTAATGCTTTGACAAGTCAAAATGCGTGTTTTCTAAATGGAGCTTGGCTATAGCTAACGCAGTATATGCTCCGACCGTCCACACTCACAAAAACGGCCTACAGACATAAATAAAGCAGCGACTGTATTCTCCATGACACAGGCAGTCTGTGGTTTGTGCTTGTTTAACTTGTGTCTAGTTTCTGAACAGATATGAGGAGCTGTGAGCTCTGAGCGCTAACAGCTAACGGCTGATGTTGGTTTTGTGGTTCTCATTGAAGATGACGTCACGGCTCCGCCTACACTGTGTTACTATAGTAACTACCCCAGTTACTAAACTGTAATGGAAACGCAGCATAAAGTGAGCCTGGCCTACCAAGACCTAACGAGGCCTAGCCACACCGTACTAAGCCGAGCGAGGCCCTGCAGTGGAAAAGCACCATTCCACTCTACTTACTACAGAGGTACTGATACTCCATCCTATAGGATCTGCAATCGGAACTCATGACGCCTCAAAATGTGGTGTTTAGTTTTCTGAGGTCTTCTCATCTGGCATCGTGGCAGGAAAATGGCAGCTTGCGACAAAAGGCAAGCTGTCATTACTTTGAGGCACGGAAACCTTTTTCCAGATATGCTGCCAACAAACTTAAATGACCGCTGAGCACTGTGGCCGACGCTACCAGAAAGCATCTGGATACTGGGCGGCACTTTGACTGAAGAGGTCCAACAGACTGACAACAACACGAGAAAAGAGCTGTTTTGTGAAACAGAACAAGCCCACGGCATCACACATCAATGTTTAACAAGCCAACACCAGAAGGGAAGAGACACTTTAGAGGTAGAGGGAAGGTATCAGGAAACACAGCTGCAGCAGATCAGAACGCTTTTATAACGTCACGACAGAGACGAGTTCTCCAGAAATGCATTTTAAGAACGGGCAGATTAAGATTCAGTTCATTACAACAAACATGCTCCGTACTTATGTGCTTATTTGAGAGCAATTATTCAGAGTGCTTTGATAAAATGCAGGTCTTCGGTTTCTGTGCTCGTCATGATTGCATCTCATTTTCCTAAAGCGCCGCAGCTGGGGTTTCTGTTTGCTGCCTAATAACCAAAAGTCCGCGGCCCTCACCTCGTGTGAATAACTCTCAGAAATTCAGAGTCTGGCAAAAAATATCATTTGTTTTAAAACCGTTTCACTTCGCATGAATCTGGATGTAACCATAGCAATGACTTATGTGTTCTGAAGTGGTTTACACAGGGAGAGATCAATCACTTTAATTATGCGTAATAAGAAAAGCATGGAGTGCACAGCAGCAGCAAGGTCATTCCATACAATGCAATGTCTTATGCACCTCGGAGGCTGTGGCGCAGTGGATAGTGTGCTGGACTTCAAATCAGGGGATAGGAAGTTCGAGTCCCACTGCAGTCAGCATGTCGTTGTGTCCCTGAAGACGCTTCACCCCAAATTGCTCCTGTGGGGAACGTCCACAGTGTTAGTATAGTAACATTTTCACCAGGAGACGATGCTCCAATTCAAACACTGAGTAAGTGCATCGAACAAATCAATGACTGGATGTGTTAGAACTTTCTCCAATTAAACAAAGATAAAACTGAGGTAATGGTTTATGGAGCCAAGGCAGAACGTTTAAAAGTTAGCGCTGAGCTTCAGTCTGCAATGTTCAAACCAACAGATAAAGCCAGAGATCTAGGTGTAGTCATGGACTCTGACCTGAGTTTCAACAGTCACATTAAAACAGTTACTAAATCAGCCTACTATCACCTAAAGAACATATCTAGGATTAAAAGACTAATGTCACAGCAGGATCTGGAGACACTTGTCCATGCCTTTATCTTCAGTCGACTGGACTACTGCAATGGTGTCTTCACAGGTCTCACTAAAACATCTATTAGAAAGCTGCAGCTGATTCAGAACGCCGCTGCTCGAGTCCTCACTGACACTAAGAAAGTGGATCACATCACTCCTGTTCTGAAGTCTTTACACTGGCTTCCTGTGTGTCAAAGAATAGATTTCTAAATACTGCTGCTGGTTTATAAAGCACTGAATGGTTTAGGCCCAAAATACATTTCTGACCTCCTGCTAAATGATTAACCATCCCGATCTCTCAGGTCTTCAGGGACTGGTCAGCTTTCTGTCCCCAGAGTCAGAACTAAACACGGAGAAGCAGCGTTCAGTTATTATGCTCCAAACATCTGGAACAAGCTCCCAGAAACCTGCAGGTCCGCTGCAACTCTGACTACTTTTAAATCCAGCAAGAAGACTTTTCTTTTTGCCGCTGCTTTTAATTGAACTATTCATATCTTAAACTGCACTGTAACTTTTATCCATGTATTTTTTCTTTTAATGTTTATTAGCTTTTCTTTTTACTGACTGATTTTAAATGCCATTTTCTTAATGTCTGTGAAGCTGACCGTTGAGCGGCCCAGACCAAGCAAGGAGGCAGAGGCAGAACGTCCACAAATATAACCTGGCGTGGGCATTTATTAAAAACACGGGCACAAAGTTCACAGTCTCAATCCTGCTGTTCTCTTTGTCCACATCCTGCAGCCACAAGGATCACACACACACACCCAGCCCCCTCAACAGACAGGGCAACAGAGCCTAAATACACACCCTCCAATCATCACAACAAGACACAGGTGAGGCGGGAGGAGACACCACAGGACACCAGGTGCACACAATCATCAGCCACAGACAACATATACTGTGCAATCACGCCAACAGAGCGCCACATCACCCGGCCTGAAGCCGTCAGTCCATAGTGACGAAGCCACCTTCGTCACTATGTCTTTCGTTTTTTGTAAAGCACTTTGAATTGTCTTGTGTTGAAAAGTGCTATATAAATAAACTTGCCTTGCCTCGCCTCGCGTTGCCTCGCCTCGCCTCGCGTCGCCTTGCCTTGCCTTGCCTCGCCTTGCGTTGCGTTGCCTTGCCTTGCCTTGCCTCGCCTCGCCTCGCCTCGCCTCGCCTCGCCTTGTCTATTAAGTATGTAAACCACTTTGGATAATAGCGTCTAAAAATTACATGATATAATAACCTTTTTGATTCGCTCCAACATGTCATGGATACTTCCTTGAACCATGCGTCACCCTTCCACGTTAATGTTTAACAGCATTTTCAAAGTCTTTCCATATGATCTGGAGCTTTAACCATTGTTTTTAAAACGTGTTGAAGTTTGCAATGCATGGCCATTCATGCACAGTGTGAAACAATACTCATCATCCGTTAGGCATACATATTTGATATTCAAGAACATGTACACATATGGATATCAACACACATCATGTGTACGATTATCTTTGTAAGAAAATAATATGCTTTTTCAATCTAGTCATACTGTGACGGAAAAAGATGTTGACACGTTTGCATAGTTTCCATACAGTGTGTGTGTGTGTGTGTGTGTGTGTGTGTGTGTGTGTGTGTGTGTGTGTGTGTGTGTGTGTGTGTGTGACTTGTGGGGACCTAAATCTGTTTACATAGTCACGTGTGGGGACTCGCCTCCCTTATGGGGACAAATTGGAGGTCCCCATGAGGGGAATCATTCATTTTAGGGCTGTGTGTGTGTGTGTGTGTGTGTGTGTGTGTGTGTGTGTGTGTGTGTGTGTGTGTGTGTGTGTGTGTGTGTGTGTGTGTGTGTGTGTGTGTGTGTGTGTGTGTGTGTGTGTGTGTGTGTGTGTGTGTGTGTGTATCCTCTCCCTTTCCATAATCAATCAACCAGTATATAGATATATTGCTGATTAAGTGTGTCTTTTGGGATTTCTGTAAAACTGCAATTAGTTTTTATTTTCCTTAGCCAGCGCCTGTAATCAAAAAATGTAATATCTATTCTCTCTCTCTCTCTCTCTCTCTCTCTCTCTCTCTCTCTCTCTCTCTCTCTCACACACACACACACACACACACACACACACACACACAGAATGGTGCAGCATTGGTCCAGTTGGAGGCGATTGAATGAAAATGACCTCCCTGGGCCCTGCTGTTACCGAGGCTCCTCCGGGTCGGACCAGCATGCCCTGCGGCTGCCGAGTTAATGGGATAGCAGCAGGACTGCTGATCAAGCACACTGGTGACACACACTATGCTACACACCCTCTCTCACTCACACACACACACACACAGCATATTCAGCAACACATTCACCGTGACACGCCTACACAAAAAGTCCTCACAACCGTCAGCATTAAAGAGAGCCAGACACAAAAATACATGAATGCAAACACATTTTATTACATTACATTTGATTAAAGGGAGACGGACACACACACACACACACACATCGTCACACACCACACTCAGGACAGGGCTGTCACACTATACCTGCCACACACACACACACACACACACACACACACACACACACACACACACACACACACACACACACACACACACACACTCGCACACGCACACACACTCGAGCAGACATGTGTACCCACAGTCGTGAAGGATTGACACCTCCATTGTAGCATTGAAATGAATGCCCACAGAGGAGACAGACGGATATTTACCTGCTCTGAGATGACCTCACATGTCCCGTCAAACACTCGGAGAAAAAGTATCTGTACTTTGAAGAAACTCGGGACCTTCTTTTTGCTGTTTTCATCTTTTCCTCTGCACGAGTGGACAATTATAAAAAGGGCAAAGTCTGCGTTATGTTAATGGCGAACACGTTACAACGCTTTTGAAATGGAAATGCCTGGTAAAGAGGATAACTACAGCTACCAACACACACATAGGATGAACTCAAAACATGCAGTTTTGATTAAATAAAAAGAAGAGTATAAGTTTAACGAGGGAAAAGTTTAAAGCTGCAAAACAGTAAATCATTTTCTGTGATTTGACGTCTTACAAAAATGCTTGTATTGAATCGTTTTGGGTGAATTTATAGGAATGTCTTTCAGAATTGGCTTCCTTTTCCTTTCCTTTTCCTTCCTTCCAATACCTATTTTCTCAATTTTAGATCAATAAAGGATATCTTATCTGTGGAGGAAACTTGTGTGTAGCAATGCAGTGGGAGTCGCCGACTCATGAAGGAGACACGGGACGAGGAGGAGTGTCGAACACTGAGATTTAATACAAGCATCGGCCGGAGAAATTCACATCACGGGGACGAGAGATTATTAACATTTTGAGATTTTGAAAAAAGGCAATTTTTTTTAGAAAAAGTCAGAATTTTGAGAAAAAAAGTCAGGATTTTTGGATTTTGACAAAAAAAAGGCAGGATTTTGAAAAAAGTCAGAATTTTTGGATTTTGAGGAAAAAAAAGGCAGGATTTTGAAAAAAAAGGCAATTTTCTTTAGAAAAAGTCAGAATTTTGAGGAAAAAAGTCAGGATTTTTGGATATTGAGAAAAAAAAGGCAGGATTTTGAAAAAAGTCAGGATTTTTGGATATTGAGAAAAAAAAGGCAGGATTTTGAAAAAAGTCAGAATTTTTGGATTTTGAGGAAAAAAAGGCAGGATTTTGAAAAAAAGGCAATTTTCTTTAGAAAAAGTCAGAATTTTGAGGAAAAAAGTCAGGATTTTTGGATTTTGAGAAAAAGTTACATTTTGAGAAAAAAGTCAGATTTTTGGAGAAAAATTCAACATTTTTAGAAAAAGTCAGAATTTTCAAAAAAACTCACACAGTCAAAGGTTCTGACTGCACGGGTGGGTTGCCATGTCACATCTCATCAGCCTCGCACCTCGATAGACCCTTTAACTAGTTTACAGAGAGTCAACCCACATGTTGGGGATGGGCGTAAACCATGGCGTAAACACATCTGCAGACACAGGAGATGTCTCTCCCATCTCTGGAGCTTAGAAGCTAGCGTTCTCACACTCGCAAAACCTCCCTATGCCCCGTAGGTCAAGCTGTAAAACCTAGTATCAACATACGACCGCATCAACACATTCCTTACGGGAGATTAGAAGCAGGGATGGTCGTACATGTCAACACACAACATAAGGTTAAATGTCTAAGGAGTAAAGACAAAATTAATCCCTAACATTATCCTTATCTTATTTGATATGGCATGTGAACAAATCTGCTTCAATTAGCTAATAGCTACATTTGAAAAGCATCTTGTTGTTGGCTGGGTTTGGAAAAGGTTTACACACGTCATTGTGGAGTTTTTTGAAGGCTGTTGTAGCTGTATTGTTTTGGTGTGTGGATTTGACCGTTTCGACGTACAGTTATGTCAGGAACAAAAAGTCAAATAAATGTGTTGCATTAACGGATGGTCACTGTGGTGTGAAGAGGGTCCTGTTGAGTGGCCTGGGTCGTCCTTTCTTTATGGGGGGGAGTGTGACGACCCCTCCACACCACCAGGGGTGCCGTCGGCTGTGGGTGTGTGTGTGTTTACCAATGGCTTTATCAACTGTTCCCTGGCTAGCAGTCCCTCGGTTAAAATCCAGCTGCTGTTGCTGAGGTGCAGGTGGAGGTGGAGTGGCGTCGGATGAGTCTGAGTCTCTGTGGTCTTAGTTACTAGCTTCGTCGCAGCATGTTGTTTCTGCAGATGTTTCAACAGATGTGAATGACTGGTTTGGGCAGTAGATAGGCTCTTTGACCCGCCAGGACACAACTTACATTTAACTAAAACGTTCTTTTCTTTGTGCTCGACAAAAGTGAAATAGTGAGAATATCGCCAGGCGTAGAAACTCGACTTGAGCTCCGCCGCCGCCATGACAGTCTTGTTAGTAAACACAAACACGCCCACAGCGCGTCTCCGCATGTGACACAGGAAGTGCACATTTACTCAAGTACTTAAGTACAGTTCTCGTCTCTGTTCGCCTCGCTGTTGGCGCCGCTCACCGACATCTGCGAGCCGAGACTATATACACAAAATAACAGAGTAACGCACCATGTAGTAACGGTACCTGAGTTACTGAATTTAAACATAATGCGTTAGAGTACTAGTTACTGCGTTACAGTAAGGCGTTCGTCCCAACACTGGTGTTTACAGGATCCAGCGCTGTGGGGCCGGCGTTTTGCCTGAGGAACTGCACCTGGGTCGGGAAGACTACAAGTGGGGAGCCAACTGCCCTCTCTCATCATTCCTCTGGGCCCTCCCTCCGTGCCAGCCTCGGGGAACCTGCTGCTGGCTTCCGTTCAGTTATTGGTAAACTCAATACATCATTGTTAAATGGTCACCCCTAGTTACAGCCCCAGAGCCGGGCCATCACAATATTAACACATATAATGATGACATGATTTGACCTCGCCCATTGCCTATTATTACTGTTTAGAGATTGAAAACATGACGATTAATCCTACCTAACAATCACTAACATTAGCGGTTAGCTTCAGTAATTAGCCAAGACTGCCTAATAGCTGCATATATATATCCTTTATTTAACCAGGTAAAAAACTCATTGAGATTAAAATGTATTTTCCAAGAGTGACCTGGCCAAGAAGGGCAGCATGTACAAAGTTACAACATATAAAACACAGACATGAAAGGCAGACAAATACAGCTGTAAAACACAAATAAAATGGCACATTAGCCGGTCAATATGCGAAGTAAAACAAACTATTAAAATCATTCAAAAACTGGCAACATTTAAAACGATTTCAGGATATACGAGCACTCACATCGACCAATGGTGTCGTGTTCTCTGTCCTTTAAGATGGACCTGAATTCCCCCATAGTGACTACATCTGAGAGTTTCAGCAAACAGCTAACTAGCAAAAAGGTATTTTTCCGTCTTCATTTGAGTCCTCTGCTATAAACCTTGACAATAAGTTTAGTTTCTTTATTTTTCTTTCTTTGTCTTCACTTTCAACAAACTCCAGCAGCATGTAGGACGACACACATTGATCTTTCGCAGTTCTTGCGGATCCCCGTGTGGAATCTCCGATGTTTATTCACATTTTTGAAGAGAGAACATCAGATGTGGCGCAGCTACTGAGCAGAAACAGGTAGCTGCCTCTTCCCACAACATAAATAATCCTTTACGGTTACATCACCTGGAGCATATTGAGGGTGGTTGGTTCAACCAAGTGGATTTAAAGATGGAGGCGGGAGTGCCAGATCATTGTTTACTTGTTGTTTGTCGTAATTGTTGTCTGGTTGATCTGGTCATACTTCAAATGATGTTACAGCAAAGCAGTTCTCTTTTAACATAGTTATACATAGTGTAGAAATAAAATATTCGAATGCAATTGAACCTGTACAGAAAAAAGGGAGATAAACTACTCAAGCTGCTATGAAAAGACAATTCAAAGAAAAGGAAAACGTACTGATTATTTACTCAAACAAGAGAGTTTGCATGAGGCCAGCCAGCTGTTCATGGAGGAAGGGCTTTGTAAAGGGTGAGCTGCCTTTATAGATTAGTTAGTTCTTCCATACCACTAACGCTACGTCCACACAGCAGCTTTTCAAAAATCTTGAACATCTTGGAGCTGGGCGTGTCTGACAGCTTGGGGATTTTTTGCGACTAACAACCAATCACATGAATCTCCCGCCCCCGACATACAAAGCAAAAAACCCCGGGGATTTTATGCGAGCAATATATATATATATAAACTCCCCAAACAGGTGAACACCTACCAGTTCCCCCACTGTCTCTGCCACCTCCCTCCATGCCTGGTTCCTCCGGTTTGTATCCCGTTAATAGTTCTGGTCGTAAAGAACCGGGTGATTTGCTACCGTAACTTCTCATTTGGAATATGAGGAAATGAACTGCGGTCTGGTTCTCCCTGCTTACACGCGGTTTGATTGGCTAGCGCTTCTACTGTCAGATTTGCATAAACGTGTTTGATTGGCTGACGCTTCCAGCTCAGCTTCAAAAGTTGAACATTTAGGCCGCAAGGTGAACCTCGAAAAGTCCTCTAGAAAAGAAATCCCGCTCCACAGAAGTGGAACTACACAATCTTTAGTTCATAAAAAAGAACGAGTCATGCTTATCCACCAAAAAAAAGTTTGTCGCTAAAATTCCTGCCAATTCTTCTAGGCACGTAATTATTGGCTGAACTAGTCCCTTCAAAGCGTAATAATATCTTGGTCCAAAGTAGTGCCACGGTTCGTCACGTGATCGTGCTCCACCAATTGGGTAGCTGCATATTGTCAACAGAAGTGAAAGATGGCCGCCTACATGGTTGCGCTAAACCAGACCAAATGGATTCTAAACAGTGCTGTATGTTTGTTTTATGTCATGTTTTGTCATATGTCTTAATACATCACTAAGTCCGAGGTATTTGCGTTATATACGCGGTATTTGTGAGAGGTTTTACTATCTGGGAACAGAGTTGACCATCGAATCAACATTGACTAGCAGCGTTTATCAGCCAACTCCAGCTACAAACAATTTCCCCACGGGGATTAATAAAGTATATCAAACTCAAATGTATCAAACTATCATTCCTGGACTACCATGTTCGCATCGTTACTAATATTGATGTGAGTTACAAACAGATCTTTCAAAAGTGCAGGTGTTTAACAGGACAGTTGCAAAAACTAAGAGTCGTACAGTATTGTATAGTATACACATCAGGTGAAATCCCACTCCAACGGTTTCAAATCAGCATCTCTTGGACAAACAATTTAAATGCATGACAACAATTAATGTAAACATCTTTAATTTATTTTTATTTTTGTAAACCTCTTTTAATTTTAAACCTCAACAGTGTTGGAGACAGGGACACAGTCTCACAGTTTGTGGTATGTGAAATAAACATGGCAGATCAGTAAGGATGCTGCATATGCATCACCCGGTTACTCAGTCATTCAGACAATGCCTCAGATGTGAAAGCTCACTCTCCACGGTTGGATGTGTTTCCTGACAGAAGAACTTCTTTATTGTGCTTTGTATTGAAATATTTGTACTTGTCCTTGAATATATTTTGCCAGTTCTCTGTCACCAAGTGTTTTCATTACGTTTGAATAAATCAGAGGCTTTTATGAAGTAGAAGCTTCTGAGCTTTCCATTTCCTCCGGAGCTAAACAAAAAAAACGCTTAATATTCTCAGACAAATTATTTTGGCCCTGTTTTCTGTACATCTGCCAAATTCATATTCTCTTTATATCCCTGCCTTTCTTTATTTCTCTGTGTTTGCAGACAATCTTTTTCTGTACGTGCATATTCACTGAGATGTGAACATCTTCTTACTCTGTGATGATACAATACCTCGTGTTTTGATTTGTTTATTATGTTTTAGTTTAATGGAGACTGATAGAACAAGGCTTTTGATTTAATCTCAATTTTGCTTTTTGAAGTGTATTTTGAAATGTTGTTTCTTGCAGTATTAAAGATGGGGTAGGTAAGTTTGAGAAACCGGCTCGAGATCGCTAGAATTTGAAAATACACAACCGGAGAAAATCTTCCACTTCCTCACAGACCCCCTCCTCCAACACACACATGACCAATGAGGGCACGAGATCAGTTTGTGCCCCGATGGAAGGCTGACAGGCAGGTAGGCCATCCGATTGGTTGTACTTTTTACAGTATTACGGCTTCTACAGATGAAATTTTTTTTATGGATTTTTTGTCAAAGCACTTCAGATATTCATTGCTATCGGGATGTTAAGAGCATTCCATGGAATATAACAAAAAGTGTATCTCGAGCCGGTTTCTGAAACGTACCTACCCCACCTTTAACCTACAGCTTTTGCCTTAAGAGTTTTGAATTAGCCTCAAAAAAGTTGTACAAAAGTCATGGATAAAATAGTTGTTTTTTCAGTGACTCAATCAAATCTGCTCATTAGATATAGATGCCGTTCAGTACACTGTAAAAAATGCTGCTACCAAAACAAGTGAAACAATTATAAAAACAAGGTGTTTTCGCTTGTAATAAGTTCAAAGATCTGCCAATAGAACAAGTGAACATTTGGTTTGTTAGATTTCTTGAACTAAGACGGGATATTTAGATAAATCACATCTTGTAATTAGCTGGGGAACTCATTCTGAACTATATTTGATCAGAATCAGGAGATGTTGTTACGATATAATGCTCAAAGGTTTTCTGTTTTCTGATGTTAGATTGTCTAATAAAATGTGTTTCATTTGAGATACGATTCAAAATATGATTATTTGACTTAACAAGATGATGCATTGTGTAAAAACAAGACATTTCTCTGCAGTGTCACTTCTGAAGTTATCATGTCTTATCTCAGATGTAGATGTAGAGACACATTCTGACTAGATATGAGACGAACATATAGTTTGTGTAGTGTGCTTGACCAGAGCGACAACTACACTTTAAAATGAATGCAACAAAAAGGCAAAATCAAGGCACTGCATCAACTGAGCATCTACACAGAGCTGTCTTCCAGCTACGCTGTCTCACAACACAGCTGTCTTCCAGCTACGCTGTCTCACTACACAGAGCTGTCTTCCAGCTACGCTGTCCCACTACACACAGCTGTCTTCCAGCTACGCTGTCCCACTACACAGCTGTCTTCCAGCTACGCTGTCCCACTACACACAGCTGTCTTCCAGCTACGCTGTCCCACTACACAGCTGTCTTCCAGCTACGCTGTCCCACTACACACAGCTGTCTTCCAGCTACGCTGTCCCACTACACAGCTGTCTTCCAGCTACGCTGTCTCACTACACAGCTGTCTTCCAGCTACGCTGTCCCACTACACACAGCTGTCTTCCAGCTACGCTGTCCCACTACACAGCTGTCTTCCAGCTACGCTGTCTCACACCGCAGCTATCTTCCAGCTACGCTGTCTCACTACACAGAGCTGTCTTCCAGCTACGCTGTCTCACAACACAGCTGTCTTCCAGCTACGCTGTCTCACTACACAGCTGTCTTTAGCTACGCTGTCTCACACCACAGATCTGTCTTCCAGCTACGCTGTCCCACAACACACAGCTGTCTTCCAGCTACGCTGTCTCACTACACACAGCTGTCTTCCAGCTACGCTGTCTCACTACACAGCTGTCTTTAGCTACGCTGTCTCACTACACAGCTGTCTTTAGCTACGCTGTCTCACTACACAGATCTGTCTTCCAGCAGCTACGCTGTCTCAAGGCAAGGCAAGGCAAGGCAAGGCAAGTTTATTTATATAGCACTTTTCGACGCAGGGTAATTCAAAGTGCTTTACAAAAAAGAAATGAAAGACATTAAGCATTAAAAAAGAAAAGCTAATAAAATAAACATTAAGGAAAAATACATGGATAAAAGTTACAGTGCAGTCTAAAATATGATTTAATTTAGACAGACTTTCTTCACCATATTTTGTTCGCATGACATCCACAATCGGACCCTCAGGAGGCTGTACACACCCCCTCCCCTGCTTTGCTTCCATAACAAAGTCTTTAAAGTGTTACCAAAACACTCCGTGTTACCAAAACACTATTTTTCATCCGTCGATGCCAGATATTCCAAATATCTCTGCTTTCGAGCAGTCCCTCTCATAAATGTCATGGAGTTTAATTACGTTTAGAAAAAGTACATGGATAAAAGTTACAGTGCAGTTTAAGATATGAAAAGTTCAATTAAAAGCAGCGACAAAAAGAAAAGTCTTCAGCCTGGATTTAAAAGTAGTCAGAGTTGCAGCGGACCTGCAGGTTTCTGGGAGTTTGTTCCAGATATTTGGAGCATAATAACTGAACGCTGCTTCTCCATGTTTAGTTCTGACTCTGGGGACAGAAAGCTGACCAGTCCCTGAAGACCTGAGAGATCTGGATGGTTCATAGTTTAGCAGGAGGTCAGTAATGTATTTTGGGCCTAAACCATTCAGTGCTTTATAAACCGGCAGCAGTATTTTTAAATCTATTCTTTGACACACAGGAAGCCAGTGTGAAGACTTCAGAACAGGAGTGATGTGGTCCACTTTCTTAGTGTTAGTGAGGACTCGAGCAGCGGCGTTCTGAATCAGCTGCAGCTTCCTAATAGATGTTTTAGTGAGACCTGTGAAGACACCTTTGCAGTAGTCGACTCTACTGAAGATAAAGGCATGGACAAGTTTTTCCAAATCCTGCTGTGACATTAGTCTTTTAATCCTAGATATATTCTTTAGGTGATAGCAGGCTGATTTAGTAACTGTTTTAATGTGACTGTTGAAGCTCAGGTCAGAGTCCATGACTACACCTAGATTTCTGGCTTTATCTGTTGGTTTGAACATTGCACACTGAAGCTCAGCGCTAACTTTTAAACGTTCTGCCTTGGCTCCAAAGACCATTACCTCAGTTTTATCTTTGTTTAATTGGAGAAAGTTCTGACACATCCAGTCATTGATTTGTTCAATGCACTTACTCAGTGTTTGAATTGGAGCATAGTCTCCTGGTGAAATTGTTACGAAAATTTGTGTGTCATCTGCATAGCTATGGTAACTTATTTTGTTGTTCTTCATTATCTGAGCCAGTGGTAGCATGTAGATGTTAAAGAGAAGAGGCCCCAAGATGGAGCCTTGAGGAACCCCACATGTCATGTTTGTCAACTCACATGTGTATGTACCTATAGAAACAAAGTTGTTTCTATCCTTTAAGTAGGATTTAAACCAATTTAGGACTGTTTCCGAAAGTCCCACCCAGTTTTCCAGTCGGTCTAGTAATATGCTGTGGTCAACAGTGTCAAACGCAGCACTGAGATCTAATAATACTAACACTGAAGTTCTGCCACTGTCTGTGTTTAAGTGGATGTCGTTAAAGACCTTTACAAGAGCAGTCTCAGTGCTGTGGTTTGGACGAAAGCCTGACTGGAACACATCGAAACAACCATTTAAATGCAAGAAATTACTCAACTGTTGAAAAACAACTTTTTCAATGATCTTACCTAGAAATGGCAGGTTTGATATGGGCCTGTAATTGTTCATTACTGAAGCATCTAGATTATTCTTTTTTAAGAGCGGTTTAATGACTGCAGTTTTCAGGGCCTGTGGAAAAATACCTGAGTGAAGAGATTTGTTTACTATATGAAGTAATTCTGAGGCCATGCAATGAAAAACATCTTTGAAAAATCCTGTTGGAATAATATCAAGGCAGCAGGAGGAGGACTTCAGAAGTTGTATAATGTCCTCTAGGTTTTTATCATTAATCTGATGGAATTGTGTCATGGTGCTTGAATTGATGTTAAGTGGACACAGAGACAGCACATTTGCTGTTCCTGATGCAGAGGCACTGACTGCTTGTCTGATTTTCTGAATTTTGTCAGTGAAAAAGGCAAAATCACAACACACAGCTGTCTTCCAGCTACGCTGTCTCACAACACAGAGCTGTCTTCCAGCTACGCTGTCTCACTACACACAGCTGTCTTCCAGCTACGCTGTCTCACTACACAGAGCTGTCTTCCAGCTACGCTGTCTCACTACACAGCTGTCTTCCAGCTACGCTGTCTCACTACACAGAGCTGTCTTCCAGCTACGCTGTCTCACTACACAGAGCTGTCTTCCAGCTACGCTGTCTCACTACACAGCTGTCTTCCAGCTACGCTGTCTCACTACACAGCTGTCTTCCAGCTACGCTGTCTCACTACACAGAGCTGTCTTCCAGCTACGCTGTCTCACTACACAGAGCTGTCTTCCAGCTACGCTGTCTCACTACACAGCTGTCTTCCAGCTACGCTGTCTCACACCACAGCTGTCTTCCAGCTACGCTGTCTCACACCACAGCTGTCTTCCAGCTACGCTGTCTCACTACACAGCTGTCTTCCAGCTACGCTGTCTCACAACACACAGCTGTCTTCCAGCTACGCTGTCTCACACAGCTTTGTGACAAATTGGGGAAACAGCTTGTGAATCACTAATTAGCTCTTGATCAGCGGGATTGTTTGGATCGGTGCCTTAATCTGCGTGTGCACACTTCCCATGTTTAAGTGACTTTGCCAGACCCCATGTTCCCCCGCCTCTCTGACAGCATGACACACAGGAGGTAATGTGATTAAGGGCAACCCTGAACGGTGTGTAAGGACGTGAGAAGATGGCAGAGGAAGCAGCACAGGTGGGGCTGACGGGTGTGATTGAAGTAATGTGATGTGTGTTCAGAACGTGGCGTAGCAGCTCACCTGCTTGGACTTTGGGAAGTGGCTTCTGTTCACGTAGATGTTGACATCCTGAAAGCTGGAGATTAGTTGGAACAGGATGTCAAAATATGAACCTAATTTAGACATGTTTATGTTAAGAAGAAAACTAATATATTTGTTTTGAATATTAGCTCTGTATATCAGTTGCTGTAATTGCTATATTTCAGGCAATTAGGGGTTGGAGTGTTTGAACAATTTGTTGTCATTAATTCGGGTCTTAATATATTCTTTTGATTTATGCATTTGTGTTAAATTAAATATTCTGAGAATAGTTTTGATGTATTGTGATCAATCAGCTGTTATATAAGGAAGGGGTGAGACTGAGTCTTTGACCTCAGCATTGTTGTTTATTTGTTTGTTTAATTGTATGGAAGAAGTAAACACATCAGCCAAAGGAAGGCAAGCTAATCAGCGCCTGCAGATCTTTATTTGGACAGTTAGAACGTGTGGGTCGAGAAGCGGAGCCCTGTTGGCACAGATTTAGATAACCTACTGTACGAGAATGACCCACATTATAAAATAGCAAAACACAATACGTCTTCTCGCTGTTCTGAGTGATGTTTGACAGGGTGGAACAGTTCAGTGTTTCCCAAGTTAAGATATCACTTATGGGTTAAGATGACATTACAATTTAGCGGAGGTTCAAGGCATGGTTTGTACATTGTTGTTTATGGAAGTCGGTGTTTTTGTGTGTGTTAACATATAGGCAGATGAAATACTTTATCACTGCAGCGGACATCTTGTTGTTGACTATGTGAGGGATAGTGTACCGTGCAGCTGTCTTTAAGAAGACCTAAAGGGTGATCAGGATCCCACTCGCTTCACATTATCCCCCTTACTACACAGCTACTGATTAAACCGACGACTTGACTCACAATATTGACTACAAATGATCACATTGCTTCTGCTTAGAAACAATTGTCCATTCGACTGTGTAGCAACGTACAAACTAGATCTGATGTTCCCTTTAGTGTTCACTTCCTGTCTGTCTTATTCTGCTGTTCCCTTTAGTGTTTACGTCCTGTCTGTCTTCTTCTGCTGTTCCCTTTAGTGTTTACGTCCTGTCTGTCTTCTTCTGCTGTTCCCTTTTGTGTTCACTTCCTGTCTGTCTTCGTCTGCTGTTCCCTTTAGTGTGTACTTCCTGTCTGTCTTCTCCTGCTGTTCCCTTTAGTGTGTACTTCCTGTCTGTCTTCTCCTGCTGTTCCCTTTAGTGTGTACTTCCTGTCTGTCTTCTCCTGCTGTTCCCTTTAGTGTGTACTTCCTGTCTGTCTTCTTCTGCTGTTCCCTATAGTGTTTACTTCCTGTCTGTCTTCTTCTGCTGTTCCCTTTAGTGTTTACTTCCTGTCTGTCTTCTTCTGATGTTCCCTTTAGTGTTTACTTCCTGTCTGTCTTCTTCTGATGTTCCCTTTAGTGTGTACTTCCTGTCTGTCTCCTCCTGCTGTTCCCTTTAGTGTTTACTTCCTGTCTGTCTTCTTCTGCTGTTCCCTTTAGTGTGTACTTCCTGTATGTCTTCTTCTCCTGTTCCCTATAGTGTTTACTTCCTGTCTGTCTTCTTCTGATGTTCCCTTTAGTGTGTACTTCCTGTCTGTCTTCTCCTGCTGTTCCCTTTAGTGTGTACTTCCTGTCTGTCTTATTCTGCTGCTCCCTTTATGGTTTACTTCCTCTCTTTATTCTTCTGCTGTTCCCTTTAGTGTGTACTTCCTGTCTGTCTTCTTCTGCTGTTCCCTTTAGTGTTTACTTCCTGTCTGTCTTCTTCTGCTGTTCCCTTTATTGTGTACTTCCTTTCTGTCTTCTTCTGTTGAATTCTCTGACGTCCAGTGCCCTGTCTTTTAACCTATCCCTTCTCTTGCTTTCCCTTTCTTTACTGGGGACAGTTTAGCCGTCATGAATCCAAAGTGTTGTGCTCTTCACATATATTTAAAAAATAGCGTTTTCTGAAGCATGAAAACTAAGTTGTGTTGTCCACAGCTGACGTTAAATTGACTGGACTTCTTTCTGTGGATTGATATGACTGCACATAGTCCCTTGATGAGATCGTCCAAATTGACCAATCAGAATCGAGTATTCACTTTAGCCCTGTAATAAATCACATTACATTACATGTCACTTGTTAGATGCTTTTATCCAAAGCGACTCACATACTCAACGACATGCTGACTGCAGTGGGGTTTGAACCTGTGACCCCCTTATCCCACCACCTACGCTCAAACCACTGCACCACACGCCTCCTATACATATATATATATATATATATGATATATTATACTAAAGTGCAAACATGAACTGCAGTAAGCGATACAGCCCGATGCTGCACGATGAGTGTCTCTCAGTTCTCATGCTGGTGGAAGCTGGTCTTCAGACGGTGACGAATACGTCTGATGAGAAGCTGATGCATATCACAGACTGCAGGACACGTCCGTTGCTCTGGAGGAGGTGAGAGCGCTTTTGAACACTTTTACAATCATTAGAAAATATCAGCATGTGCTCGTGTTTGACAGACAGTATTGACACAGTACAACGTTTGATCAAGCAGTAATCATTACAAAAGATTATCTGGTACACACTTCTGCTGACAAGCCGTATAAAATATATTATATAGCATTTTTTTTTAATGTTATGGATTTATCAGTTTTTTATATTTGTTACATTACAAACATGTTGAATTACATTATATAGTATGAACATTGTACAACCTGCTTCAGGAATACTATGGTACATGTTTGCTGGTCCATGTCTCTTCTACATCAACATGTGTCCCCTCTTCTTCATGTCTCTTCTACATCAACATGTGTCCCCTCTTCTTCATGTCTCCTCTACATCAACATGTGTCCCCTCTTCTTCATGTCTCCTCTACATCAACATGTGTCCCCTCTTCTTCATGTCTCTTCGACATCAACATGTGTCCCCTCTTCTCCATGTCTCTTCTACATCAACATGTGTCCCCTCTTCTTCATGTCTCTTCTACATCAACATGTGTCCCCTCTTCTTCATGTCTCTTCTACATCAACATGTGTCCCCTCTTCTTCATGTCTCCTCTACATCAACATGTGTCCCCTCTTCTTCATGTCTCCTCTACATCAACATGTGTCCCCTCTTCTTCATGTCTCTTCGACATCAACATGTGTCCCCTCTTCTCCATGTCTCTTCTACATCAACATGTGTCCCCTCTTCTTCATGTCTCTTCTACATCAACATGTGTCCCCTCTTCTCCATGTCTCTTCTACATCAACATGTGTCCCCTCTTCTCCATGTCTCTTCTACATCAACATGTGTCCCCTCTTCTTCATGTCTCTTCTACATCAACATGTGTCCCCTCTTCTTCGTGTCTCTTCTACAGCAACATGTGTCCCCTCTTCTTCATGTCTCTTCTACATCAACATGTGTCCCCTCTTCTTCATGTCTCTTCTACATCAACATGTGTCCCCTCTTCTTCATGTCTCCTCTACATCAACATGTGTCCCCTCTTCTTCATGTCTCTTCTACATCAACATGTGTCCCCTCTTCTTCACGTCTCTTCTACATCAACATGTGTCCCCTCTTCTTCACGTCTCTTGTACATCAACATGTGTCCCCTCTTCTTCACGCCTCTTCTAGATCATCATGTGTCCCCTCTTCTTCATGTCTCTTCCACATCAACATGTGTCCCCTCTTCTCCATGTCTCTTCTACATCAACATGTGTCCCCTCTTCTTCATGTCTCTTCTACATCAACATGTGTCCCCTCTTCTTCATGTCTCTTCTACATCAACAGTGTCCCCTCTTCTTCATGTCTCTTCTACATCAACATGTGTCCCCTCTTCTTCATGTCTCTTCTAGATCATCATGTGTCCCCTCTTCTTCATGTCTCTTCTACATCAACATGTGTCCCCTCTTCTTCATGTCTCTTCTACATCAACATGTGTCCCCTCTTCTTCACGTCTCTTCTACATCAACATGTGTCCCCTCTTCTGCACGTCTCCTCTACATCAACATGTGTCCCCTCTTCTTCACGTCTCCTCTACATCAACATGTGTCCCCTCTTCTTCACGTCTCCTCTACATCAACATGTGTCCCCTCTTCTCCACGTCTCTTCTACATCAACATGTGTCCCCTCTTCTTCACGTCTCTTCTACATCAACATGTGTCCCCTCTTCTTCACGTCTCCTCTACATCAACATGTGTCCCCTCTTCCTCATGTCTCTTCTACATCAACATGTGTCCCCTCTTCTTCATGTCTCTTCTACATCAACATGTGTCCCCTCTTCTGCACGTCTCCTCTACATCAACATGTGTCCCCTCTTCTTCACGTCTCCTCTACATCAACATGTGTCCCCTCTTCTTCACGTCTATTCTACATCAACATGTGTCCCCTCTTCTGCACGTCTCCTCTACATCAACATGTGTCCCCTCTTCTTCATGTCTCTTCTACATCAACATGTGTCCCCTCTTCTTCACGTCTCCTCTACATCAACATGTGTCCCCTCTTCTCCACGTCTCTTCTACATCAACATGTGTCCCCTCTTCTTCATGTCTCTTCTACATCAACATGTGTCCCCTCTTCTCCATGTCTCTTCTACATCAACATGTGTCCCCTCTTCTTCATGTCTCTTCTACATCAACATGTGTCCCCTCTTCTTCATGTCTCTTCTACATCAACATGTGTCCCCTCTTCTTCACGTCTCTTCTACATCAACATGTGTCCCCTCTTCTGCACGTCTCCTCTACATCAACATGTGTCCCCTCTTCTTCACGTCTCCTCTACATCAACATGTGTCCCCTCTTCTTCATGTCTCTTCTACATCAACATGTGTCCCCTCTTCTTCATGTCTCTTCTACATCAACATGTGTCCCCTCTTCTTCATGTCTCTTCTACATCAACATGTGTCCCCTCTTCTCCATGTCTCTTCTACATCAACATGTGTCCCCTCTTCTTCATGTCTCTTCTACATCAACATGTGTCCCCTCTTCTCCATGTCTCTTCTACATCAACATGTGTCCCATCTTCTTTATGTCTCTTCTACATCAACATGTGTCCCCTCTTCTTCATGTCTCTTCTACATCAACATGTGTCCCCTCTTCTTCATGTCTCTTCTACATCAACATGTGTCCCCTCTTCTTCATGTCTCTTCTACATCAACATGTGTCCCCTCTTCTCCATGTCTCTTCTACATCAACATGTGTCCCCTCTTCTTCATGTCTCTTCTACATCAACATGTGTCCCCTCTTCTTCATGTCTCTTCTACATCAACATGTGTCCCCTCTTCTTCATGTCTCTTCTACATCAACATGTGTCCCCTCTTCTCCATGTCTCTTCTACATCAACATGTGTCCTCTCTTCTTCATGTCTCTTCTACATCAACATGTGTCCCCTCTTCTTCATGTCTCTTCTACATCAACATGTGTCCCCTCTTCTTCATGTCTCTTCTACATCAACATGTGTCCCCTCTTCTTCATGTCTCTTCTACATCAACATGTGTCCCCTCTTCTTCATGTCTCTTCTACATCAACATGTGTCCCCTCTTCTTCATGTCTCTTCTACATCAACATGTGTCCCCTCTTCTTCATGTCTCTTCTACATCAACATGTTGGCCTGAGGCTAAACTGAGGTTATCACCTATAACATCTTACCGGAACATCCACCTCTGACAACAACAGAAGGCACTGTGCTTAAAGAAGTCAAGGACTTCAAGTACCTGGGCTCATGGGTCAACTCAACCGAGCAATATCTTAAGGTGAGGAAGGCACTTGCATGGAGGGCCCTGCAAAAGTCTCTAGACGGATGCTACACCAGAATGTTGCGAGCAGTACTTAACATCAGCAAGAGTGTACATGTAACCAACAACATCCTGTACGAGGGAATACCAAGGGTGAGCGAGGACATGCAGCCAGGAGAATGAGACTAGCAGGACATCGCCAAAGGCATCAAGAGCTGCCAGCCGGCACATTGGTGCTGTGGGACCCAACACACGGGCATCGGTCACGAGGACGTCCCGCACAAACATACGTGGATGTACTCAAGAACGACATAGGAGCACAAAGTACCAATGAACTGGCCAGATGTATGGAGAACCGGGACGACTGGAAGCGACGGTGGAGGGCTCGTCTGAGGACGACCGAGAGAGAATCAAACAATAAATCGGTAAATGTAATGTCTTCCTTTGGACACATTTAAGCATCTGCTGGTCTCACAAAGAGGGTTGTGCTTATCATCGCCAGCTCCACATTGATAACAGACATTTTGAACAGCATACGTGCACATTAACAAATATGGAAAGCACTCTAAGGTAATTGTGTAACTAATAGAGTAATCAGCAGCGAACCGCTTCAACACGTGTATTGCGGTTTATTGACAACATTAATTTTGTTATTTTACCGTATTGTTGTTTTATAGTTACTTGTTAATGTATACAACCCAATTTGTGTTCTTTGAAATTGAAAAGGATATCGCATTGTGTGTGTTACTTTCGTTGCAGTTGTATAATGTCTTAAGTGTAATTTGGCTTGGCTTCCTATTTTTTATGGACATGCTTTTATTTTGAAGGAGAGTTAGCGCTGTTGACAGGAAGTTGTTGTTGCTATGGAAACAACGTGATATACAGTGTTGAGATGTATAATAAACCTTCAAACTAATGTACACGTTACCCATGATGACCTCCATGGATCGCTTTTCCCCGTCTGAGCGATACTTGACGTACACGGCAGCGTTCCCTCGTGTTTACGCTCTGAATATTGACTACGTTGCAAATTGAAGGAAACGATATATTCGGCATAATGTTCTGGTGAAATCATGAATCACATTTGTGTCTCTATTGTATGATTTACAGATCCAGAGAAAGCCAAATGGGCATGACAGGCATCCATTAGAGTGCAATCATGATGTTTATATATTTAATAAATCTAAATTACACTTTGTATCCATCTGCCCGACCTGCTGTATCATCGTCTGATACGTTTACAGACATGGAAACTGGTTCTTATATCCATCTGGAATCTTCTGCATATTTTACTCAAAGAAAGGCACTGATTTAATACTTCCTGTCTGTCTGTTGCCTCTGAGGAACACAGTGGGAAATCTGAAACTCCCATTGCGCCTGAACGTCACTTTAATACTGCGTTGCTAGTTGCTATGCGAATGAAAATGTGTATTCGGAAAAATCCAGGAAATCTTATATAAGGGCTGGAAAACCTTGTCATATTTTAACGTGTTCTGTCCAATAATGACCAATTAAGAGTTTCCTGTAGTGAGAAAGATATGATACATAAAACGATCAATTGAATTAGTTATAGTTATCGCTTATGTCCCAATTTAGGCTGTCTTTTAGTATGAAACAGACAGTGTAATGTGTCCTGTCAGGTAATACTTATAGTTTAATTAGACAGCAGCAGACAGTTAAATTAGATAAATTAAGCATCTGCAAGAGAAATGTATTATTATTTATAACCTGAATTTTCTTGAATGTTTTTCTCTTTTGTCCAAGGTCCTTATGAGAATAACCTGAATTCCCTTTCTCAGACAATGTGAAAGGGTTTCTTTTGAATTTGCTTCATCTTTTATCTGAATTGTTCAACACAAATTCATAAGCCTCTAAAATGGCTTAATAGAAGTTTGTCGTCATACTACTTACTCTAAATATGTTGCACATTTCTGAACAATATTGCCTCTGCAAAACTCGTCCTATATAAGATCGGATATACTGCACATATTTTATGTTAGTAGTTGTTTGAGTAGTTTGTCATATTTCTATTGTATTTACTTTTTATATTTTACAAACATGTTCTTATTTTTATGGTTTTAAAGTATTTCTACTTTTTCCTCTTTCTAACAACTGAATTATCCTTACTGTGTTTAAGCCCACGTCACACTGTCTCGAAATTGACACCAGATAGACACACGATAAAGGAAATGTTCAAATTCGGCTCTGAAGCCATCGTATGACCGCCGGTGGAGTTTCTCAGGATCCGGCAGCAACTTCGTGAGCGGTGGCAACATCTTTGGCATGCCAACAAACTGCCGAAAGACCTTGCGAGGGTTAATTTTCGTGTTGAATTCGTGTGTCCATTTTTCCCTTCGTAAGGCCATCGTGAGGGCATCTTGTCAAGTCGTGTCATCTCCGTTTTTCACTTCGCGTGATCATCGGTGCCATCGGGCATTTTTCGCCTCACAAAGACGAAGGAAACAAGAAGCTGCCCGATTGTCTTAGGAAGGCAACGCGACTACGTGAAGCCCTCGCAATGCCGTCATGTAGCTATTGTATTATAGTACAATTTGTGTTCTGTGAAATTGAAAAGCATAATACATTGTTTCTGTTACTTTCGTTGCAGTTGTATGTCTTAAATGTAATTTAGGTCAACTTCCTGTTTAATTTAGATGCTTTTATTTTGAAAGCCAGTTTACGCTGTTGACAGGAAGTTGTTGTTGCTATGGAAACAACATGACGGAGTGTGTGGTTCGGGTGTCATCGCGTGGCCTTCTGTAGGCATCGTACTTGCTTCGGCTGTTGCTTGGCTGTTGACCAAGTTCAGGGTCATCTTCGTGCGAAATTCACAATTCCATATTCGTGTCCATCAAATGATGTGTTTGTGTCAACATGCTTATAAATATAAAATAATAAAAAGATCTGATTCTGATTTGAATGTATAAATAACACATGAAGTTGAATGGATCGCGAGCGCTGGATCTTGAGTCGTGGCTGTGGTCCTGGATCATAGGTCCTGGATGGATATCCTCGTGGATTCATCTTCCTATTATACACACATGCATTTCCAAACATCTGGACTACCTATGTTGCAAATGTATTATCTTTTCAATTTACACACGGCATCTATTGCACGTCTGTCCGTCCTGGGAGAGGGATCCCTCCTCTGTTGCTCTCCCTGAGGTTTCTCCCATGTTCCCTTTAAACTGGGTTTTCTTTGGAAGTTTTTCCTTGTACGATGTGAGGGTCTAAGGACAGAGGGTGTCGTATTGTCATACTGATATTCTGTACACACTGTGAAGACCACTGAGACAAATGTAACATTTGTGATATTGGGCTATATAAATAAACATTGAATGGCAGTCAGACCCAGACTTGATGCCAACTGCAGCCTTTTGTCCACTTGTAAAGGCCCTCAGCAAATTCTAAAGTATAATTGAACATGGCTCACACGTGAATATTGTGCTTGTCTTATATTGTACTACCTAAATATATATGTAAACATAAATTACACAGTAGTTTTAATATGTAAACAAGCCCAATGTTGAAATAAATTCAGTCAATTAAAGTTGAAAACATTTTCTAACAAATCTTAGTTGATGCACAAGAAACTTTAAATATACTCTTCCTATTTCCCATTATTATAAGCATCTTCTGTTCCAAGGGATGAGCTGCCAACACTTGTTGTAACAAAATAAATGAAAGTCTATTAATGGAGAGATGTGGTGTTGTTTTTTTCTTAAAGCATATTGAATTATCAAAAATAATTCAGCTGCATTTCATTGATTTTGCTGACTTTGGACAACCCTGATGTAGAGAATCAGAATCAGAAACGGGTGTATTTCCACGTACGAGGAATTTGACTTGATGTCATGGCGCACACATAAAAGTAAAACAAAAATAAAAAAGACAGATAGAAAACTATTTTAAGAAAACTATAATAACATAAAACAATTATAGAAAATAAAGTAAAATACAAAAAAAAACTACATTGAAATAGAATGGAATAAAATATGTGCGGTAAAAAAAACAGATATTGTCAACATTGTGTGCATTAATGTAATTTCTACTTCTCACATTTCCAAAACAGCTGGTTCCTTTAGTCTGAATGTGTGTTGGTGCGTGGTCATTATTCTTTAGAGTCACTGCGTGCCTATTGGTTGGAACACGATCCGTGTATCCATCACTTCCTGGTCTTCTCTAAAGAAGAGGGACCAATGGAAACGTTGTCATGTTGCCGTTGTTCAGCATGGAAACATTCATTCGCTAACAACGACATTATTGTTCTATTGATATAAAGGGAGGTCAGGTACTCTTTAAAACAGCTGATAGTTATGGGTACTTTTTACTGAAGTACACTTCAAAGCCTCTTTACTTTGACTTGAGTAAAGAAGTTTAGTCAGTACTTCTACTTTCACCAGAGTATTATTAATCACAAGTATCTGTACTTCTCCTTGAGTGAAGCATGTGTGTACTTTTGCCATCTCTGGTTTAATCAATACTGTATGTTACCATGACAATGCGTCCTATGAATAGATGTGAGGGTAAAGGGTGTTATTAGTTATAGCATGCACTTCACCATGGGTTAGATGCATTACATGTCACTTGATAGACACTTTCACCCAAGGCCACTTACATACATTCAATACTTTTGGCAATCTCTTGCTTATGCGTATTGGGTTGTATCAGTATGTGGCATCGGTGAAATGAGCATTTAAAACGGCGGGATTTACGCTTTAAAAAAAATAGGAGAAATAATAATAATGGCATCGTTTATAGGCTTTAGAACGTTCTGCTAACTTGAGTAAAAGTGGTTAAATGACCCGGAGAGGATGGTCAACATTTGAATATTGTTGATTCAATTATGTTTTGCTTCATGTTTTGAAATGTGTGTCTTTCAGGAAACTCAGATATCAATATAATCTGCTCCTGCATCCTTTTCATAAAACCAGAAATACTGTGGAAACATACTGGTATCGTTCACAAGAGGGGAACCAACTGCAGCTGGGACTTCTGAGCAGTTCATACCAAAACGTGGGAAGGAAATACCAAGTAATTAAACAAAAAGCAACATCATTTCCCTTCATCCACATGTTTAATTGTCGAAGGATGTTGTTATTTGTATTTACAGGACACAGTGGTTGGTTTAAAACATCTCACTTATGTTTGCTGTTCACTCCCAATTATTATTTTCCCCGGCCACAGATGGGAGGATTTTCTCTTTTTTAAACGGGCAAGCGGTGCCAGCTCTGAGAGGCTAGAGGGATTTAATTAGAGGTGCAAACAATGGAGACCATTGACATTCAAATTTATAATAAAAGTGAACTACAGAGTCCACAAAAGAGCAGCAGAAACAAAAAGCGCTGTACTTGAGGCCGAGGAGACGGGAAAACCTTTTCAAACGGCATTTAGCTGATGCTTTTATCCAAAGAGACTTACAATAAGTGCGTTCGACCAACAAAATACAAACTTGAAGAAAACAGAATCATAAAGTACATCAGGCTTCATAGAGCCAAACATTTCAAGTGCTACTCAACTGGCTTTAGGTAAGCCAGCCCTTTATTAGTATATAAGTGCTTTGTTAGTAGTTCTATCCTCGAGGTGGAGTCGAAAGAGATGAGTTTTCAGTCTGGAAGGTGTGTGAGCTTTCTGCGGTCCTGATGTCAATGGGAGCTCATTCCACCATCTTGGAGCCAGGATAGCAAACCCACGTGTTTCTGCTGATGGGAACTTGGGTCCCCTTCGCAGCGAGGGTGCAGCGAGTTGTTTGGCTGATGCAGAGCGGAGAGCACGTGCTGGGGTGCACGGTTTAACCATGTCCTGGATGTAGGAAGGGCCAGATTCATTCGCAGCATGGTACGCAAGCACCAGGGTCTTGAAGTGGATTCTAGCAGTTACCGGAAGCCAGTGGAGGGAGCGGAGGAGCGGCGTGGTGTGGGAACATTTAGGAAGGTTGAAGACCAGGCGAGCCGCTGCATTCTGGGTGAGCTGCAGAGGTCGGATGGCACATGCAGGTAGACCAGCCAGGAGGGAGGTGCAGTAGTCTTGGCGTGAGATGACGAGAGCCTGGACCAGAACCTGCGTGGCTTTCTGAGTCAGCTGGGGACGCATCCTCCTGATGCTGTAAAGCGTGTATCTGCAGCAGCGGGTTGTAGCAGCGATGTTTGCAGTGAAGGACAGGTTGTTATCCAGGATCACGCCCAGAGTCCTTGCTTTAAGTACATCATCGAACGGCCATTCTTCATCGTTTGCAGGCTTTGCTCGGACCGGACATTTATCACCCAGTAATATGTTGTTCTGATGGGACAATAATAGGCCCTGCAAAGTTTAATGAATCAGGAACGAGTGGCTATTAACATCCAGAACAATGCAGTAAAACTGGAAACTAATGATGCGTTGTTGCTCGAGCATCACAGTGTTGCGTGTGCAGAAGAGTCGAGTGCTTCTTTTTTTAGAGTGAATGGGTCACAGTCTTTTCTACAAGAACATAAAAAGATTGTTGTAAGTTGTTGTTGAAGTATGCGGCCTTACATGGAACTTGTTAGGTGGTTTTTAGGACATGTAAAGCACACAATTGTCTGACTAAAACCACACATCTCCAGTATATTGTTCCAATTTCAAAATAGTAATTAATATGCAGTGTAAACTCTTTATGAATTTAGGAATTAGACAACTGTGGGGCTGTGAGGACAACATTAAGAAATAGCCAAGTAAGTATAAAGAAGCCATATTATGCTTTTGAGGGTTTAACCTTTCCTGTAGTGTGTCATATAGGTTTATTACACGGCTTAGTTGAATACTCAATTCTGATTGGTCAATTCAGAACACGTGACACGTTGTTAATCCAGTACAGACAGACCACTGTCAAGGACTTATTGACTGTTGTTAAGGATGCTCAGAAAGAAGTCCAGTCGATTGAACTGTATTGGGACAAGAGAACAGCGGAGAAGTAACGGGGCAGAAACCCTCCTTGTTACGCAGCGGTCCAGACATAGACATCAAACGGCGACACATGCTCAGTGTGCAGTTCCTTTGGCATCAGGGCAGGACATCTAGATACTTCCCAAGGTTTGACATCAAGAGTTGAGCTACTTTTAAAGCAAGCAACGATGTTTTCAAATCTGTAATCAAAGAGGTCCGCAAAAACGCTATTGAAGCAGTTCCTGCCGTTGCTAAGCAGTTCAAACGGTAACAACGGACTATTTTTCTTAGCGGATGCATGTCAATTTAAATCAATAATAGCCTACTATTTTTGAAATCAATAAAAACATTTTCTAAATCTATAAAAGCATTTCAATTAATATTGGGAGTCATATCGTCACTTTGTTGAGAAAGTGGCCTTTCATGCTTTGCGTCGGGATCCCTGATCTGCCTGTCGGTGTTCTTTTCCCCGTAATGACCGCCTCGCTGCACAATATCCCTTACTTATTTGGCTACAACACATTGTACGTGATAGGCTAAGGGGCGGGACATCTCTAAGCGGTTGACCAATCACAACAGAGCCGGCCAGCTAACCAATCAGAGCAGACTGGGCTCTGGTTTCAGACAGAGGGTGAAAAGAGGTGCTGGAGCACAGACAGTTTGAGAAAAATAAAGAGCTTTTTGAACATTAAAGCATGGAGACACTACATACTGATATACACCTGAACATCAGCAGGAGAGGACTCTTTAAAGTAGAGACACTACATACTGATATACACCTGAACATCAGCAGGAGAGGACTCTTTAAAGAAGAGACACTACATACTGATATACACCTGAACATCAGCAGGAGAGGACTCTTTAAAGTAGAGACACTACATACTGATATACACCTGAACATCAGCAGGAGAGGACTCTTTAAAGAAGAGACACTACATACTGATATACACCTGAACATCAGCAGGAGAGGACTCTTTAAAGAAGAGACACTACATACTGATATACACCTGAACATCAGCAGGAGAGGACTCTTTAAAGTAGAGACACTACATACTGATATACACCTGAACATCAGCAGGAGAGAACTCTTTAAAGTAGAGACACTACATACTGATATACACCTGAACATCAGCAGGAGAGGACTCTTTAAAGTAGAGACACTACATACTGATATACACCTGAACATCAGCAGGAGAGGACTCTTTAAAGTAGAGACATTACATACTGATATACACCTGAACATCAGCAGGAGAGGACTCTTTAAAGTAGAGACACTACATACTGATATACACCTGAACATCAGCAGGAGAGGACTCTTTAAAGTAGAGACACTACATACTGATATACACCTGAACATCAGCAGGAGAGGACTCTTTAAAGTAGAGACACTACATACTGATATACACCTGAACATCAGCAGGAGAGGACTCTTTAAAGTAGAGACACTACATACTGATATACACCTGAACATCAGCAGGAGAGGACTCTTTAAAGTAGAGACACTACATACTGATATACACCTGAACATCAGCAGGAGAGGACTCTTTAAAGAAGAGACACTACATACTGATATACACCTGAACATCAGCAGGAGAGGACTCTTTAAAGTAGAGACACTACATACTGATATACACCTGAACATCAGCAGGAGAGAACTCTTTAAAGTAGAGACACTACATACTGATATACACCTGAACATCAGCAGGAGAGGACTCTTTAAAGTAGAGACACTACATACTGATATACACCTGAACATCAGCAGGAGAGGACTCTTTAAAGTAGAGACATTACATACTGATATACACCTGAACATCAGCAGGAGAGGACTCTTTAAATTAGAGACACTACATACTGATATACACCTGGACATCAGCAGGAGAGGACTCTTTAAAGTAGAGACACTACATACTGATGTACACCTGAACATCAGCAGGAGAGGACTCTTTAAAGTAGAGACACTAGATACTGATATACACCTGAACATCAGCAGGAGAGGACTCTTTAAAGTAGAGACACTACATACTGATATACACCTGAACATCAGCAGGAGAGGACTCTTTAAAGTAGAGACACTACATACTGATATACACCTGAACATCAGCAGCAGAGGACTCTTTAAAGTAGAGACACTACATACTGATATACACCTGAACATCAGCAGGAGAGGACTCTTTAAAGTAGAGACACTACATACTGATATACACCTGAACATCAGCAGGAGAGGACTCTTTAAAGTAGAGACACTACATACTGATATACACCTGAACATCAGCAGGAGATGACTCTTTAAAGTAGAGACACTACTTACTGATATACACCTGAACATCAGCAGGAGAGGACTCTTTAAAGTAGAGACACTACATACTGATATACACCTGAACATCAGCAGGAGAGGACTCTTTAAAGTAGAGACACGACATACTGATATACACCTGAACATCAGCAGGAGAGGACTCTTTAAATAGAGACACTACATACTGATATAAACCTGAACATCAGCAGGAGAGGACTCTTTAAAGTAGAGACACTACATACTGATATACACCTGAACATCAGCAGGAGAGGACTCTTTAAAGTAGAGACACTACATACTGATATACACCTGAACATCAGCAGGAGAGGACTCTTTAAAGTAGAGACACTACATACTGATATACACCTGAACATCAGCAGGAGAGGACTCTTTAAAGTAGAGACACGACATACTGATATACACCTGCACATCAGCAGGAGACGACTCTTTAAAGTAGAGACACTACATACTGATATACACCTGAACATCAGCAGGAGAGGACTCTTTAAAGTAGAGACACTACACACTGATATACACCTGAACATCAGCAGGAGAGGACTCTTTAAAGTAGAGACACTACATACTGATATACACCTGAACATCAGCAGGAGAGGACTCTTTAAAGTAGACACTACATACTGATATCAATATAAAAATGACCGTAATAGTGTAGTTTTTGACTTTTTGTCAAGACCTTGGTTTTTGTGTTTTATTTTGAAAGGATTCTCTCCTTGTGTTTTCACTTCCTGTCTTTGTGTTTGTTTGTCCCACCCTGAGCCTGTTTATATTTTAACAACACTTATAACTCAATGACATATTTATTATCTTGTTTTAATTTCACTGTAAGGGTTATTTTTCAACCTGGTTACACTTGCATGCGGATACAACCTTGAGAACACGTGTCAGTCTTCGTGTATCTTGAACTTGCTATATACCGTTCAAACGGGGTTAAGCATATATTGATATTCGTGTCATCTGGTGCATCACATCGGATGTTCACCGAATGACAGGTCAGATTCTCAATGTGGGGACCAGCACCTTGAACAGCAGCTCTGTCACCATTACTGTGTGAGACCTTCGGATGCATGGGTGAATGAGAGGCCAGTTGTAAAGTCATCTTTGCCCGTTAAGGTAGAAAAAAGCTTTCCATTCACCGTCTGTAAAGGTCAGATCGCTATCAAGAGACAGGGGAGGCGACCTATGAAACCGACCGCACGTTTAAATGTTGATACGTGACCCGCTCTATTGAAATCAGTCATCTGCTCATCACAAGATAATTGTGGACTCCTGTCAAAATCGGGTTTGGGTTTTGGTCAGTTTTAAACAAGCAAAGTCTTCAGAGTATGGATCCTTCGTGCCATGTTCAGACGGTAAATACGCTTGTGAAGTAGTGCTGCACGATTCTTGCTCAAATCTGAATCACGATTTTCCTCCATAAGAATTGAGATCACCATTCTCACACGATTCTCATAGTTTCGATGAAAATAATGGTGACGTTGCAGGTGATTTAATAGGTTTGTGGTGTTACCTGACGTCGTTACAGTGGACCACTTTTTGTAAGTCATCATCAGGATCAAATCCAAAAAAGTTCCACACACTGGATGAATGTGGTCCTTCTTTCGGCACAAGCACAACTTCCCTCTCACTCTCGCCAGAGTCGCCACCGGGATTTTCATCGGTGTTGTTGTCATTGTCCTCGACCTCCTCGTCACTCATTTCTGTTTTTCCTGTACTACTAGTCGCTCTCGTCACTCGTTGCTAATCAGTGCTAATGCTAACGCTTCTGTAAACATACTGCCGGCTCCTGCCCTCACGTGCTGCAGTCAGTGAGTGTTGCCAGGTATACTTATTATAAGCCACATTGGGCTCATCTTTCTGTAAAGTTGGTAGTAAGTAATAATGGTTGTTGCGGTTGTGTGCTTGTAGATCGGTTATTTTCAAATAGCCGACCCGACATATATAAAGTGCTCATGTTCTTTTGCGCTTGTTGTCATAGACCTGGTTGCTTATTCCCTCCGCAAAAACTGGCAACCCCAGTGGCTGCAGCGTTAACACGGCATGAGAGGAGGAGAGACAGACAGAACACTACCATTTGCATGTGATCATGGTACTTTAATGTTAAATGTATAGAGTATATTTTCTTTACATCATTTAAGTATGATTGACATTGCAAGTTGGTATTATTCAGAAGCAAAATAATAAAAAAAATGTTTTAATTTTAAATTGTAAAAAATTTAAAAAAAAATGTAAATCAGCATGACGTCATAGGATCGCCGTAATTTAGAAATGAGATCGCATAGGTGTCTGAATCGAAATCACGATCTTTTTTCGATTAATCGTTCAGCACTATTGTGAAGACAGATTATACACTTTCCATTATGACTATGTATGTTATTAACTATGGTATTCCTGGCATGCTATGTTCTGTCTTTGCTATCTAGCAGGTCACACATGTTAGCAAAAACAGCTACTTTAGACATGCGTTAATCATCCACCAAATCCCTTTGCATCAATCCCTTATACACGATAATAAACTCTCTCTTTTGGTTAACTGTAAGCGTGTGGTTTTCTATATACAGACAGGTTGTTGTTCTTGGAGAAGCATGTTGGTCTATATGTGATTTTCTGGTCTGTGTGAATGTTCTGTGTGCCAAATAAACGAGATTCTATTTGCTGTTATGAGACATAATGATAGGTATTTGGTTGTCATGGTTGCTTTTCAGTATGCTGGTGCTGTCGGCGGGCTGAGTCATTTGACCTTGGGAAATTCAAACATATTAATGTGAAACACAAGCAGGTGAGTGGGCTACATTACATTAGCACTATCTCTCCCCTGATAAGCCTTTATTCAACACTATTAGCTGAATAGATAGTGAGAGGCACAGAAGAAGAACAATCCAGGAGTGAAAGAAAATGCGGAGGAGGCCATATGGAAATCCACTGTGTGTGTGTGTGTGTGTGTGTGTGTGTGTGTGTGTGTGTGTGTGTGTGTGTGTGTGTGTGTGTGTGTGTGTGTGTGTGTGTGTGTGTGTGTGTGTGTGTGTGTGTGTGTGTGTGTGTGTGTGTGTGTGTGTGTGTGTGTGTGTGTGGATAAATGTGTGTGTGTGCAATTCATTTTCCTGTCAGCACCCGGTAGAATGATTTGATTTCGGGGTAACAATATGGCATTCATGTATACAGATTGAGTCGGTGTTCTTGAGCGTCCGAAGGTTACAGCTGGAGTGTTTGGACAGATTTACTGAGAATAGATGGGGAGTCGGAGAAGAGAAAAAAGGGAGTGAATTAGTGCGAGAGCGAGAGTGCACGGAGGGGAGAGAAAGGGAGACTCTTAGCCTGTCTTCATTATCATTTCACTCAGCAGCCGATGCAGCTCTTCGCCCGGCTGGCTGCTCAATAGATGCACTGGAGAAATAATGCTGCTCCAAGAACACGTAGGAAGTCTGCCAATAAAACAAGAATTATTATTATAATTATATAATAAAAAACGATACAGCTCAAAATAAGATGTTTCAAGAGACTTAACAAGATAATTCAGATCTATTGTCTAAAAACAAGACCCTATACTACTGTATTGTTACTTCTTAAGTTAGTAGGTCTTATATCAAGTGTAAAGACATATTCTGACAATAAATTCGACACATATACCTAGTATGATTTTGAGTTTTTGCAAGTTTAGGTGAGTCAAAGTCAGCTTTATTGTCAAGAATTCTACATGTTGTACATCCAGAAATATCGTTTCTCGAGGTCCTACAGCAGGGGTCTCAAACTCAAGGCCCGGGGGCCAAATCCGGCCCGCGACTTCATTTTATGTGGCCCGCAAGAGCTTGCAAATAATATAATACGTTTATAATATGCCAATAAACTACATGTCCCACAATGCATCTCGTTTTGTGACATGAGCACTAAAGAGACTTGCAATTATTTGCCCTGGACTTCTGCTTTCAGACGTAGTTAATTACTAACTTATTATCCTATCTGATAATAATCCAATTCAGAGGCAATAATGTAATATAATATAATACATTACTTTATATATATATTTATATAGTTACAACCGGCCCTTTGAGTGCAACCTTTATGCGAATGTGGCCCGCGATGAAATTGAGTTTGACACCCCTGTCCTACAGTGTGACATATATACATCAAACAACAACAAAACAAACAAAAAGGGCCTGGAAGTGCACTGGAAAAATAGCTGCTCCAAACACGTAGAAAATCTGCCGATAAAACAAGGGGAATTAGCTTGGTGAGATTTAGTTGAAATAAGATGAGATATTTCAATAAAATAAATAAATCAGATCTTGTAATTCGCTTGGGAAGACTTATTTTGATTTGATTTGATATTTTATTTGATATACTTTATTAATCCCCGTGGGGAAATGGTTTCTCTGCATTTGACCCATCCTAGTGTTAGGAGCAGTGTGCTGCCATTTTGAACAGCGCCCAGGGAGCAGTGTGGGGAACGGTGCCTTGCTCAGGGACACCTCGGTAGCACTTGGTCTTGACGGGACTTGAACTGGTGACCTTCCAGTTGCCAAGCCAAGTCCCTATCGACTTCGCCCTAACAAGTCCAACTTATTTTGGACTATATTTTTACCTGAATCAAGAACTGTTGTGTTACAAAATAAGCCACCAATGCTCAAAAGTGTTCTGTTTTCTGATGTTATTTTCATGTAGAAATGTAAAATGAAATAAAAAATGCAGCTCAAAAGTGGATGCTTTCGACACATACGCAAAGAGGTGATAACCTGTCTTGCACTTGTTTCTTTGTTTAAGTAAACAATGATTGTTGTGGGGGAAACTTGTGTGTAGCAATGCAGTGGGAGTCGCCGACTCATGAAGGAGACACGGGACGAGCAGGAGTGTCGAACACTGAGATTTAATGAGAATTACTGAGAAATTCCCATCACAAGTCACGCAGTCAAAGGTTCTGACTGCACGGGTGGGTTGCCATGTCACATCTCATCAGCCTCGCACCTCGATAGACCCTTTAACTAGTTTACAGAGAGTCAACCCACATATTGGGGATGGGCGTAAACCATGGCGTAAACTAGAGATGTCCCGATCCGATCACGTGATCGGGGATCGGAGCCGATCACGTGATCGGGGATCGGAGCCGATCACGTGATCGGGGATCGGAGCCGATCACGTGATTTTCAAAAGATCGGAATCGGGAGAAAAAAATTGGGGATCGGGATTTTTTTTTTTCTTTTAGATATTTTCATTATTTTATTTAATGTTACAAAACAAAAATGACCATGTTCACGTCTTAAAGTCATCCTGAGGACTTAGTTTTGGTTTAAAATGACACAACATCATGTATGTGCTGCTTCTCTTGGGCTTGTTTTCAGACCTGGTTGCTTATTCCTCTCAAAGCTGGCAGCAGAGTGGGCGCAGTGTCTAATAGCAGCAGCAAGCTAACGAGAGGCTACGTTCAGCTGGTGACTCGGGAGTCGGGACAGAGAAAATGTCAGGAGTTTGGAAGTATTATGAAATTGAAAGCGAAGGCAGTGGAACAGCCAGATGCAATGTTTGCAAGGCGGAGGTTCCGCGTGGAAAGAACAGAGCTACGTTCAACACGACCAATCTAACACGCCACCTGAGAAACAAACACCAACAACAACACGACGAGTACACAGCGGCCACTCGGGTAACGGCACTGAAGCAACCGACACTTTCAGAGGCTTTTAAAAGGAAAGAGAAACGGCCCCAGAACAGTGAAAAGGCCAAAACAACAACGGCCAAGATAGCTGAATTCATCGCGTTGGATGACCAGCCGTTATCCGTTACCTTTTTTTTCTCTTAACGCATTGCATAAAGATCGGATCGGGAAAAATCGGTATCGGCAGATTGTCAAAATCAGATGATCGGAATCGGATCGGGAGCAAAAAAAGGTGATCGGGACATCCCTAGCGTAAACACATCTGCAGACACAGGAGATGTCTCTCCCGTCTCTGGAGCTTAGAAGCTAGCATGCTCACACTCGCAAACCCTCCCTATGCCCCGTAGGTCAAGCTGTAAAACCTAGTATCAACATACGACTGCATCAACACATTCCTTACGGGAGATTAGAAGCAACACCAATGTCAACACACAACAATTGTACATGGTGATGGCCTCCTCGTGACCCCTGACGCCGTGTTTCTTATTTATTTTATTCCTTCAGTTTTATTTTGAATTGTCTTTGTTGTTGTATTTTTTGTTATCTGTCCCCTCTAGCTTAACGTGAGGGTTGTGATATGTATGTTACTTTGAGGTAGTGTATGCAGAATCTACCATTGTCCCGAAGTATACTTTTAGCCGATGTACTTGCTACAATACTGACTGTGTTTTCTTCCTTTAAAATCTGAAAATAAAAATGAAGTTACAAAAGAAAACAGGATGTTTTCAAGTTTCCTAAGATGTGTCGTCTAGACAACAAGACCCTATATCTTAGTGCATTGTTACCCCTTCAGTTAGGAGGTCTTATATCACGAGTGAGGACATATTCTGACTAGAAATTAGACAAATATACCTGGCAAGGTTTTGAGTTGTTGCGGTGTGATACAGAGATCCAGGGGAATGAGGCTGCTACTATCAGTGCATCAGACGGTTGTCAAGATGGACAGTTTTGACCTCGCAGGGTTTGAAGAGCAAGACGGATGTCCCTGCGTCACGTTCATCACACCGTGACACAGCTTTACCCCCCAGAAGGATGGTTGATACCTCCTGATTCTCACACTCCACCAGAGGATGCTGTGCAGGAATACACTCACACTGGTTGAATCAGGACACGCATCATTGAAGTTGACCTCTGCCATTTTGCACACATACATATTGTATCTACTGCTGACACACACTTGGCTGCAACACGCACCTCCTTCTGTACATTACATATTCACCACATTCAGATATATGCAATGATAAATGGTTTAACTCTTGTTTGCTTTTAAATCTCATTAATTGCTTCAAAGCTATAAGTAAACGCGATGGGGTCTCAGCCCACGCTGACTTGTTAGCTGTTTAAGGATGCTGTGGACATCCCACTACGAGCAGGTCCAAGAAAACATTATAAAATACCTTGTAGTGGATTTTCAAACATCACACAAACCTCAAGTGTGTTTTAGGCTAGTCTTGATTTCAAAGAGGAAATAGTACGCTCACTTTCAGGTGTATATCAGTATGTAGTGTCTCTACTTTAAAGAGTCCTCTCCTGCTGATGTTCAGGTGTATATCAGTATGTAGTGTCTCTACTTTAAAGAGTCCTCTCCTGCTGATGTTCAGGTGTATATCAGTATGTAGTGTCTCTACTTTAAAGAGTCCTCTCCTGCTGATGTTCAGGTGTATATCAGTATGTAGTGTCTCTACTTTAAAGAGTCCTCTCCTGCTGATGTTCAGGTGTATATGAGTATGTAGTGTCTCTACTTTAAAGAGTCCTCTCCTGCTGATGTTCAGGTGTATATCAGTATGTAGCGTCTCTACTTTAAAGAGTCCTCTCCTGCTGATGTTCAGGTGTATATCAGTATGTAGTGTCTCTACTTTAAAGAGTCCTCTCCTGCTGATGTTCAGGTGTATATCAGTATGTAGTGTCTCTACTTTAAAGAGTCCTCTCCTGCTGATGTTCAGGTGTGTATCAGTATGTAGTGTCTCTACTTTAAAGAGTCCTCTCCTGCTGATACCTACAGTACATAACAAACTACAGGAAAGGGAATGGAAAGACCAAATAAAACATACATGTGCATCGTTCCAATTCTAAAAATGAGGATTGATATGGAGTCTAAACACGTGTTTCTAACAGCTACAGTAACTTGGCAGAATGAACTGGAAATGTAAGAAGGCAGTTATGCTAATGTGGGAGCTTGGAGGATAGCTTAGGGCTTTGTGCTAATTGCCAACCAAAGGATAATCAGCAGTAGAAGATGACCCATCTGTGAGGCTTGACCTTTGTCTGATGCTGTTGGATGAAAGCCTATAATGATGTAGTCAGGAAGTGATATTTTGAGTTAATTTACTTTAATATGTGGGGCCACATTTCGTCAAAAGCTTTTTCAACGTTGAAGCAAATGGCGTGGTGAATGTATTTTGTTGTGGAAGTGCGGGTGATTGCCTCTGATAGCCTGAGGATGTTGTTAGCGCTGGATCTGTTTTTGCAGAAGTCATCTCGGTGAATACCCAGGAGTCCCATGTTCTCTGTGTGATGTGAGAGGCGTGCGGTGATGCTGCATTCAAATAACTTCATCTGTCGCTGGTGGGAAGCTTTGGATCCCTGCCCGGTGAATGGATCGTTGTGACCATGGCTGTTTTCCAGGGCAGGAAGTGACCATTTGGGAGGCAGGTGGTGAGGGGTAGGGAGCAGAGACACACCCTTTACTCAAGGAGAAGAACAGATACTCGTGTTTAAAAATACTCTGGTGAAAGTAGAAGTACTGACTAAACTTCTTTACTCAAGTCAAAGTAAAGAGGGCTTTACTTTGTCCTTCATTAAAAAGTACCCATAACTAGCAGCTGTTTTAAAGAGTACCTGACCAGAAGACCAGGAAGTGATGGATACACGGATCGTGTTCAAATCAATAGGCACGCAATGACTCTAAAGAATAATGATCACGCACCAACACACATTCAGACTAAAGGAACCAGCTGTTTGGGAAATGAGAGAAGTAGAAAGTACAGGTATTTGAGTTCAACATGTAAGAAGTAGAAAGTACAGGTATTTGAGTTCAACATGTAAGAAGTAGAAAGTACAGGTATTTGGGTTCAACATGTAAGAAGTAGAAAGTACAGGTATTTGTGTTCAACATGTGAGAAGTAGAAAGTACAGGTATTTGGGTTCAACATGTAAGAAGTAGAAAGTACAGGTATTTGAGTTCAACATGAGAGAAGTAGAAAGTACAGGTATTTGGGTTCAACATGTAAGAAGTAGAAATTACAGGTATTTGAGTTCAACATGTGAGAAGTAGAAAGTACAGGTATTTGAGTTCAACATGTAAGAAGTAGAAAGTACAGGTATTTGAGTTCAACATGTAAGAAGTAGAAAGTACAGGTATTTGAGTTCAACATGTAAGAAGTAGAAAGTACAGGTATTTGAGTTCAACATGTAAGAAGTAGAAAGTAGGCTACAGGTATTTGTATTCAACATGTGAGAAGTAGAAAGTACAGGTATTTGAGTTCAACATGTAAGAAGTAGAAAGTACAGGTATTTGGGTTCAACATGTAAGAAGTAGAAAGTACAGGTATTTGAGTTCAACATGAGAGAAGTAGAAAGTACAGGTATTTGGGTTCAACATGTAAGAAGTAGAAAGTACAGGTATTTGAGTTCAACATGTAAGAAGTAGAAAGTACAGGTATTTGAGTTCAACATGTAAGAAGTAGAAAGTACAGGTATTTGAGTTCAACATGTAAGAAGTAGAAAGTACAGGTATTTGGGTTCACCATGTAAGAAGTAGAAAGTACAGGTATTTGGGTTCAACATGTGAGAAGTAGAAAGTACAGGTATTTGGGTTCAACATGTAAGAAGTAGAAAGTACAGGTATTTGGGTTCAACATGTAAGAAGTAGAAAGTACAGGTATTTGGGTTCAACATGTGAGAAGTAGAAAGTAAAGGTATTTCTGTTCAACATGAGAGAAGTAGAAAGTACAGGTATTTGAGTTCAACATGTAAGAAGTAGAAAGTACAGGTATTTGGGTTCAACATGTGAGAAGTAGAAAGTAAAGGTATTTCTGTTCAACATGAGAGAAGTAGAAAGTACAGGTATTTGGGTTCAACATGTAAGAAGTAGAAAGTACAGGTATTTGGGTTCAACATGAGAGAAGTAGAAAGTAAAGGTATTTCTGTTCAACATGAGAGAAGTAGAAAGTACAGGTATTTGGGTTCAACATGTAAGAAGTAGAAAGTACAGGTATTTGGGTTCAACATGTGAGAAGTAGAAAGTAAAGGTATTTCTGTTCAACATGAGAGAAGTAGAAAGTACAGGTATTTGGGTTCAACATGTAAGAAGTAGAAAGTACAGGTATTTGGGTTCAACATGTAAGAAGTAGAAAGTAAAGGTATTTCTGTTCAACATGAGAGAAGTAGAAAGTACAGGTATTTGGGTTCAACATGTAAGAAGTAGAAAGTACAGGTATTTATGTTCAACATGTAAGAAGTAGAAAGTACAGGTATTTGAGTTCAACATGTAAGAGGTAGAAAGTACAGGTATTTGAGTTCAACATGTAAGAAGTAGAAAGTACAGGTATTTGGGTTCAACATGTAAGAAGTAGAAAGTACAGGTATTTGAGTTCAACATGAGAGAAGTAGAAAGTACAGGTATTTGTGTTCAACATGTGAGAAGTAGACAGTACAGGTATTTGAGTTCAACATGTAAGAAGTAGAAAGTACAGGTATTTGAGTTCAAAATGAGAGAAGTAGAAAGTACAGGTATTTGGGTTCAACATGTGAGAAGTAGAAAGTACAGGTATTTGAGTTCAACATGGGAGAAGTAGAAAGTACAGGTATTTGAGTTCAACATGTGAGAAGTACTAAGTACAGGTATTTGAGTTCAACATGTAAGAAGTAGAAAGTACAGGTATTTGAGTTCAACATGTAAGAAGTAGAAAGTACAGGTATTTGAGTTCAACATGTAAGAAGTAGAAAGTACAGGTATCTGTGTTCAACATGTGAGAAGTAGAAAGTACAGGTATTTGGGTTCAACATGTAAGAAGTAGAAAGTACAGGTATTTGGGTTCAACATGTAAGAAGTAGAAAGTACAGGTATTTGTGTTCAACATGTGAGAAGTAGAAAGTACAGGTATTTGGGTTCAACATGTAAGAAGTAGAAAGTACAGGTATTTGAGTTCAACATGAGAGAAGTAGAAAGTACAGGTATTTGGGTTCAACATGTAAGAAGTAGAAATTACAGGTATTTGAGTTCAACATGTGAGAAGTAGAAAGTACAGGTATTTGAGTTCAACATGTAAGAAGTAGAAAGTACAGGTATTTGAGTTCAACATGTAAGAAGTAGAAAGTACAGGTATTTGAGTTCAACATGTAAGAAGTAGAAAGTACAGGTATTTGAGTTCAACATGTAAGAAGTAGAAAGTAGGCTACAGGTATTTGTATTCAACATGTGAGAAGTAGAAAGTACAGGTATTTGAGTTCAACATGTAAGAAGTAGAAAGTACAGGTATTTGGGTTCAACATGTAAGAAGTAGAAAGTACAGGTATTTGAGTTCAACATGAGAGAAGTAGAAAGTACAGGTATTTGGGTTCAACATGTAAGAAGTAGAAAGTACAGGTATTTGAGTTCAACATGTAAGAAGTAGAAAGTACAGGTATTTGAGTTCAACATGTAAGAAGTAGAAAGTACAGGTATTTGAGTTCAACATGTAAGAAGTAGAAAGTACAGGTATTTGGGTTCACCATGTAAGAAGTAGAAAGTACAGGTATTTGGGTTCAACATGTGAGAAGTAGAAAGTACAGGTATTTGGGTTCAACATGTAAGAAGTAGAAAGTACAGGTATTTGGGTTCAACATGTAAGAAGTAGAAAGTACAGGTATTTGGGTTCAACATGTGAGAAGTAGAAAGTAAAGGTATTTCTGTTCAACATGAGAGAAGTAGAAAGTACAGGTATTTGAGTTCAACATGTAAGAAGTAGAAAGTACAGGTATTTGGGTTCAACATGTGAGAAGTAGAAAGTAAAGGTATTTCTGTTCAACATGAGAGAAGTAGAAAGTACAGGTATTTGGGTTCAACATGTAAGAAGTAGAAAGTACAGGTATTTGGGTTCAACATGTAAGAAGTAGAAAGTACAGGTATTTATGTTCAACATGTAAGAAGTAGAAAGTACAGGTATTTGAGTTCAACATGTAAGAGGTAGAAAGTACAGGTATTTGAGTTCAACATGTAAGAAGTAGAAAGTACAGGTATTTGGGTTCAACATGTAAGAAGTAGAAAGTACAGGTATTTGAGTTCAACATGAGAGAAGTAGAAAGTACAGGTATTTGTGTTCAACATGTGAGAAGTAGAAAGTACAGGTATTTGAGTTCAACATGTAAGAAGTAGAAAGTACAGGTATTTGAGTTCAAAATGAGAGAAGTAGAAAGTACAGGTATTTGGGTTCAACATGTGAGAAGTAGAAAGTACAGGTATTTGAGTTCAACATGGGAGAAGTAGAAAGTACAGGTATTTGAGTTCAACATGTGAGAAGTACTAAGTACAGGTATTTGAGTTCAACATGTAAGAAGTAGAAAGTACAGGTATTTGAGTTCAACATGTAAGAAGTAGAAAGTACAGGTATTTGAGTTCAACATGTAAGAAGTAGAAAGTACAGGTATCTGTGTTCAACATGTGAGAAGTAGAAAGTACAGGTATTTGGGTTCAACATGTGAGAAGTACTAAGTACAGGTATTTGAGTTCAACATGTAAGAAGTAGAAAGTACAGGTATTTGGGTTCAACATGTAAGAAGTAGAAAGTACAGGTATTTGGGTTCAACATGTAAGAAGTAGAAAGTACAGGTATTTGGGTTCAACATGTGAGAAGTAGAAAGTACAGGTATTTGAGTTCAACATGGGAGAAGTAGAAAGTACAGGTATTTGAGTTCAACATGGGAGAAGTAGAAAGTACAGGTATTTGGGTTCAACATGGGAGAAGTAGAAAGTACAGGTATTTGAGTTCAACATGTGAGAAGTACTAAGTACAGGTATTTGAGTTCAACATGTAAGAAGTAGAAAGTACAGGTATTTGGGTTCAACATGTAAGAAGTAGAAAGTACAGGTATTTGGGTTCAACATGTAAGAAGTAGAAAGTACAGGTATTTGGGTTCAACATGTGAGAAGTAGAAAGTACAGGTATTTGAGTTCAACATGGGAGAAGTAGAAAGTACAGGTATTTGGGTTCAACATGTAAGAAGTAGAAAGTACAGGTATTTGGGTTCAACATGTGAGAAGTAGAAAGTACAGGTATTTGGGTTCAACATGTAAGAAGTAGAAAGTACAGGTATTTGGGTTCAACATGTAAGAAGTAGAAAGTACAGGTATTTGGGTTCAACATGTAAGAAGTAGAAAGTACAGGTATTTGGGTTCAACATGTGAGAAGTAGAAAGTACAGGTATTTGAGTTCAACATGGGAGAAGTAGAAAGTACAGGTATTTGGGTTCAACATGTAAGAAGTAGAAAGTACAGGTATTTGAGTTCAACATGTAAGAAGTAGAAAGTACAGGTATTTGAGTTCAACATGTAAGAAGTAGAAAGTACAGGTATTTGAGTTCAACATGTAAGAAGTAGAAAGTACAGGTATTTGGGTTCAACATGTAAGAAGTAGAAAGTACAGGTATTTGGGTTCAACATGTAAGAAGTAGAAAGTACAGGTATTTGGGTTCAACATGTGAGAAGTAGAAAGTACAGGTATTTGAGTTCAACATGGGAGAAGTAGAAAGTACAGGTATTTGGGTTCAACATGTAAGAAGTAGAAAGTACAGGTATTTGGGTTCAACATGTGAGAAGTAGAAAGTACAGGTATTTGAGTTCAACATGTGAGAAGTAGAAAGTACAGGTATTTGAGTTCAACATGTGAGAAGTAGAAAGTACAGGTATTTGAGTTCAACATGTAAGAAGTAGAAAGTACAGGTATTTGGGTTCAACATGTAAGAAGTAGAAAGTACAGGTATTTATGTTCAACATGTAAGAAGTAGAAAGTACAGGTATTTGAGTTCAACATGTAAGAAGTATAAAGTACAGGTATTTGAGTTCAACATGAGAGAAGTAGAAAGTACAGGTATTTATGTTCAACATGTAAGAAGTAGAAAGTACAGGTATTTGAGTTCAACATGTGAGAAGTAGAAAGTACAGGTATTTGAGTTCAACATGAGAGAAGTAGAAAGTACAGGTATTTGAGTTCAACATTTGAGAAGTAGAAAGTACAGGTATTTGAGTTCAACATCTAAGAAGTAGAAAGTTCAGGTATTTGAGTTCAACATGTGAGAAGTAGAAAGTACAGGTATTTGAGTTCAACATGAGAGAAGTAGAAAGTACAGGTATTTGAGTTCAACATGTGAGAAGTAGAAAGTACAGGTATTTGAGTTCAACATGTAAGAAGTAGAAAGTAAAAAGTCGTCGGTAGTTGGTAAAGTACTGATACCAGATACATGTACAGTTACACATTATGTGTACTCCACTACTTCCCACCTCAGGTTGAAGTAGATTGCAGAGAATGTTCTGTTGTAGGAGACAGGGATGCTAATGGAGGAGCAGAGTAGTAGACTGAGAGCGTCATATGTTGCTGAATATCTGGAGAGCAACAACAATACGGAGGGCTAAGGATCTCCTCTCCTGGTCCAATGGGGTATGTTACTCATAGTGTGCTTCAGGGTCGATGTGACTGGGTTTGAACACATATTAAACGTTTCATGTGCAAGCCTTTCAATATAAAATGAAAGATGTTTCAGTATCAGTCTCAAGAAAGCACATTTGTAAGAAAGACTGATCGTTACCCTCCCATCGTCTTTTGGTCAAATCTGACAGAATGGTGTTCTCTATTTGATTGCTTCAAGGCCTCAAGATATCGTCCACAGCAATCATTTAAACAATTACAATAGCGGATCACCACTTTGATTGCATTTTGAGTGGCTTAGCTACCTACGGTGTACCCGGTCACAATAAGGACCGTCATGGGAAATTAATGGGTATCCCTGGATTATCATTCACCACATATTGCACAACGACAAATCAAACCCACAGAAATGTTGATTTTGGAATTCATTTTCAGCGTCTCTTCTTTGCATTTTCACTGCAGTTACTCATGTGAAACGTTAGAGTGAGACATCGGTTACAGCTTAAAGGGAGTTCAAATATGTATAAATGTTACTTATCTTTATAATTATATACATATATATATATATATATATATATATATATATATAAAGGTCACTAGAATAGATTTATAATGTGCAATTTTCCAAACTCACATTGGTTTCTCAAACAGCATCTCTGTGTAGTAGCTATGTCTATTCACTCTCTGTCCCCCCCTGTGAGCCCACTCAGCCCAGTGGCCGTCTGCGAGACACAGCGAAACCCAGTCCCAAACACACACACACACACACACCCACACCCACACGCACGCACACGCACACACACACACACACACACACACACACACACACACACAAACACACACGCAGCCTGGCTGGGAGTTTGTGTGTGTGCTCAGGCTGAGTTCCGCGGTGTCTCGCCGTCTCCACACCACTGAGCCGGCTCACAGTGTCCCGCTCCTCGCAGCGGCGAGCCTCGCAACGTCCCGCAGAGTGTGTGTGTGTGTGTGTGTGTGTGTGTGTGTGTGTGTGTGTGTGTGTGTGTGTGTGTGTGTGTGTGTGAGGAAGTCCGCGGATTGGTCCAAACGTAACGGCTCCGCGGATTGGTTAATTTGGACCAATCTGCGGAGCCGTTACGTCACTGCTACCGAAATACGTCACGATACCCAAGAAGTAAACAATGGAGAAAGAGAAATGTCCAGAGAGGCGTTCTGGGGCAGCAGACAGGTCTTCTCTGTGTTAGAGCTTTACTCGCTACAGGGTGCACTTTGAGGGTCTGAGACTCTGCAGACCGGTCACATGCAGAAGCTACAGAACACAAGGGGACGGGTGAGAACCGGAGAAGCACGACGCGGACCTTTAACTGCATTATGCGTGTGAATCTCTACCTTCCGGTTTTTCGCTCTCACTCTGTTGCTGCGTAAACTCCTGACTTTCTAAAGGTCCTATCTCATCTTATATTAATTACAATGTGCTGATGATTGAAGTTGTTCGTGTTAATGTAGGAGAATAAAACAGATCCCACTGGACCGGAAACACCAAAGAAGTCAGCAGGGTCAAACGTATTAACCGCTGCGAGTTGTAACGGGTATACAGGATGTTTGATGCAAGCTAACATAATACTTATTTAAGGCGAGGATCAAAGCTTCTGGAAACCAGCGTCTCCCATATCCTCACCCGACCCAGCAGCAGCAGACTCTCAGAAAGCATGCCATGGTTACTGGTTAGTTCCCGTGGCATGAGCAGAGCGCAGCGAGGCCCCAGCTGAGCCTCTTCCTCCTCAGAGCTTCACAACACACCGCAGATCAAATGTCACTTTTAAAAGTCACAACAAAGGCCTGAGCTCTGAATGAGCTCCACGCAGCCTCAGAGGTCTCCGCTGCAGAGGCTCAGGGTCATGTGACCTGTGTTCGTGTCGGGTCATGTGACCTGTGTTCGTGTCGGGTCATGTGACCTGTGTTCGTGTCGGGTCATGTGACCTGTGTTCGTGTCGGGTCATGTGACCTGTGTTCGTGTCGGGTCATGTGACCTGTGTTCGTGTCGTGCTGCTCTGACAGATAAGATAAGATAAGAAGGACCTTTACTAATCCCCGTGGGAGATTAAGTAGTTTGACAGCAACAGGGTATAAGGATACAAAACAGCACTGATTAGAGATGAATACAATCAAAGATCAAATTAAAGATACAATAAAATGATATACAGTTAAGTAACTTTCTTCTTCTTTCTTCTTTATTTCGAACAGATTACAATTAAAATTAAAACTTTAAAATAAGAAATGAATTAAAATGAACATACATATTTGGGTCATATATACATATTAGATATATTTAAATGTACGCGTGAAAACAGATCTCTCTCTCAGCTGATTCACTGTCCTTTCCCAGAGTTTAGGAGCAGAGCAGGTCATCAATCAATCAATCAATCAATCAATCAATCAATCAATCAATCAACCAATCCATCAATCAATCAATCAATCAATCAATCAATCAATCAACCAATCCATCAATCAATCAATCAATCAAATCAATGTTTATCACAATCACAATGTTACATTCGTCTCAGTGGTCTTCACAGTTTGTACAGAATATCAGTATGACAATACGACACCCTCTGTCCTTAGACCCTCTGTCCTCAGACCCTCTGTCCTTAGACCCTCTGTCCTCAGACCCTCTGTCCTCAGACCCACTGTCCTTAGACCCTCTATCCTTAGACCCTCTGTCCTTAGCCCCTCTGTCCTTAGATAATACATTTTACAGCGTAGGTAGATCAAATGTTTGGAAAGACCGAATGTTTGGAGATGCATGTGTCTGTAATAAGAAGATGAATCCACGAGGATGTCAGCAATCCTGTGGAGCCATCAGGGAAGTAGTATGGTGAGAGTCAGGCAGGACCGCAGAGACAGGTTCAGCCACGACTCGAAGTTCAGCACTCAGATCAGGACTCAGGACAGAGGATCCAGGACTCAGGATAGAGGATCCAGGACTCAGGATAGAGGATCCAGGACTCAGGATAGAGGATCCAGTACTCAGGATAGATGATCCAGTACTCAGGATAGAGGATCCAGGACTCAGGATCCAGTACTCAGGATAGAGGATCCAGTACTCAGGATAGAGGATCCAGGACTCAGGACAGAGGATCCAGGACTCAGGATAGAGGATCCAGTACTCAGGATAGAGGATCCAGGACTCAGGATAGATGATCCAGTACTCAGGATAGAGGATCCAGGACTCAGGATCCAGTACTCAGGATAGAGGATCCAGTACTCAGGATAGAGGATCCAGGACTCAGGACAGAGGATCCAGGACTCAGGATAGAGGATCCAGTACTCAGGATAGAAGGTCCAGGACTCAGGATCCAGGACTCAGGATAGAGGATCCAGGACTCAGGATAGAGGATCCAGTACTCAGGATAGAGGGTCCAGTACTCAGGATAGAGGATCCAGGACTCAGGACAGAGGATCCAGGACTCAGGATAGAGGATCCAGTACTCAGGATAGACGGTCCAGGACTCAGGATCCAGGACTCAGGACAGAGGATCCAGGACTCAGGATCCAGGACTCGGGATAGAGGATCCAGGACACACGACCACAGCAACAGGATTAGCCTCGACTCAGGATCCCGGCGTAGATATGGACACAAAAATAGATTTGGGGGAAGCTGGGTTCATCGGAACATGAGAGAACACGGGTAGAGACAGACAGAAAGACGGAGTAAGGTGTCCCCCAACAGTCTAAGCCTAGCAGCTAAACTAACGTGTCTACGTACATGCACTCCCTTAGGATAGGTTGAGGGGAAAGGGTAGGAAGTAGGAACAGAGGTGGAGAGGCACGCAGGGAGAAAGGCCCCCTGAACCTGCATTGGTCAGAGGTGAGGAGTGGGTCTGTGGCTGCTTCCACACCCCCGGCCGGGGAATAGCACGAAATACCTCATGTTGCTGCTTATTATTAAAATATATCGGTAATATATTTGTGACATGTTTTCTTCAGTAAAACAATTACTTTTAATCATGGAACATTTTCTGTAACTGCTATACTGAGAGTCGCTTAATTATGTCAGAGTGCTTGTGTTTTTAAAATACACGACTTAATAAGCTGCATACATATTTCCCAGGGAGCTTCTTCTGAGAAAGTCTCAAGGTTTCTTTTTTTGTTTTGTCCACACATATATTTTATTATAGATCTGAAGACAGATTTGACATTAGAGACGCCGAGAATTGTTGTTATACTTGTCTTTAAGTATAATAATCCAACTGGAACAAGCCTCAGTCCCAGCTGTGTTCTCTCTGGTTTCTGTTGTGTTCCAAGCTTCCTGCAGCGTTTCCTTTATAAGGTGCTTTGAGTAAACGTGCGCATGTTTCGTAAAAATGGTGAATCCTTTCTAAATGCTGCATGTGTGTGCTGGCAAAACATTTTTATATATATCATCGTTTTTTAAGCTGCATTTTCTAATGGGAATGTTCTGTAGCGCATGTGTACCCGTCGGCCACCGCACTAAAGGGCTGTCGAGAGGCGAAGTCCCTCCTTTCCTCCATGGGACCTTATTTCTGAAGAAGTATGCATTGAAGTCAAAGGAGAGAGAAAGATTATGTTTCGATCCCGTTTGACTTGTGCCACGAATTACACACATGATGTTTGTCAATTTAAAAGATCATTTTGCAAGTTAAACAAAATAAAACTGTGTCGTAAAACTGTGAAGTAACACTTTGTGTGAAACGCTCAATGACCTACATCTCCCGTCTCGCTCCACACACCCAGACGGCCGTCACGTTGAACATTTCACTTCTTTCTTTCAGAACGAGGCGGAAAGTATTAAACGAGGTGGAAATCACTCCAAGTCTGGGCGCGTTGAGAGCTGCACACACAAGGGGAGTGAGTCGGTTCAGTGAGAGCCAGCATGCGGGACCGGGACTCTGGGACTTGTAGTCTTTGCATATTTTTCAGTCTTATATTTCAACAGTTTTTATTTTTTTTTATTTTGATTTGATATACTTTATTAAAAAATAAATAAACTTAATTAATCCCCGTGGGGAAATTGTTTCTCTGCATTTGACCCATCCTGTGTAGGGAACGGTGTCTTGCTCAGGGACACCTCGGGAGCACTTGGTCTTGCCGGGACTTGAACTGGTGACCTTCCAGTCCTGTGTAGGGAACGGTGTCTTGCTCAGGGACACCTCGGAAGCACTTGGTCTTGAACTGGTGACCTTCCAGTTACCAAGCCAAGTCCCTATCGACTTCGCCACCACCGCCCCCTAGTTTATTTATAGCCCAATATCACAAATGTTACATCTGTCTCAGTGGACTTCACAGTTTGTACAGAATATCAGTATGACAATACGACACCCTCTGTCCTTAGACCCTCTGTCCTTAGACCCTCAGTCCTTAGACCCTCAGTCCTTAGACCCTCTGTCCTAAGACCCTCTGTCCTTAGACCCTCTGTCCTCAGACCCTCTGTCCTTAGACCCTCTGTCCTTTGACCCTCTGTCCTTAGACCCTCTGTCCTTAGACCCTCTGTCCTTTGACCCTCTGTCCTTAGACCCTCTGTCCTTAGACCCTCTGTCCTCAGACTCTCTGTTCTTAGATCCTCTGTCCTCAGACCCTCTGTCCTTAGACCCTCACATCGTACAAGGAAACACTTCCAGAGAAACCCCACAGTTTAAAGGGAACATGGAGAAACCTCAGGGAGAGCAGCAGAGGAGGGATCCCTCTCCAGGACGGATAGATGTGCAAAAATGGGAAATTATCTTTTAAATTGACAAACAGCATGTGTGCAATTTGTGGCAGAACTAAAACGGGATCGAAAGATAATCGTTCTCTCCCCATTTTTCCGAAATAAGGTCCCAAGGGTCGGATGTAGACGGGCGGGACGTCGCCTCTCTATGAGACACATGTCAAGAGCATCAAACAACGCAAGGAAAGAGAATGCAAAGAAACAAAGAGAGTTTCTTAAGAGACTCGGTGGGTTGGACCGTACACACCGTACACACCGTACACACACTACACACCGTACACACCGTACACACCGTACACACCGTACACACCGTACACACCGTACACACCGTACACACACTACACACCGTACACACCGTACACACCGTACACACCGTACACACTGTAACACTGTACACACTGTACACACTGTACACACCGTACACACCGTACACACGGTACACACTGTACACACCGTACACACCGTACACACCGTACACACTGTAACACTGTACACACTGTACACACTGTACACACCGTACACACCGTACACACCGTACACACTGTAACACTGTACACACCGTACACACCGTACACACGGTACACACCGTACACACCGTACACACCGTACACACTGTAACACTGTACACACCGTACACACCGTACACACCGTACACACCGTACACACTGTACACACTGTACACACTGTACACACTGTACACACCGTACACACCGTACACACCGTACACACCGTACACACTGTAACACTGTACACACCGTACACACCGTACACACCGTACACACCGTACACACTGTAACACTGTACACACCGTACACACCGTACACACCGTACACACCGTACACACGGTACACACCGTACACACCGTACACACCGTACACACTGTACACACTGTACACACTGTACACACTGTACACACCGTACACACCGTACACACCGTACACACCGTACACACTGTACACACCGTACACACCGTACACACCGTACACACGGTACACTGCACAGTGTCTGGCTAATGGCTGTAACTCCCTGACAGCTGATCGAGACGCGGGTCGTAGTAAATAAAGCGTAGCACTAATGGTCCCACCTGCCACAGCGGTAATGGCCATGTCTGCAGAGGACTGGGCTCAGAGCCCGACAACGAGGTAGAGGGGAAGGAGGAGGAAAGGAAACAATGGAGGAAGAGGGGATGGAGAGGAGCTGATAGAGAGTGTTCGAGACCTGCGGCCAACATGCAATGTGCAGCAGATGCCAAGAGAAGTCCATCCTTTGACAATCAGGAGAATAATGTCCTCTATTATACTGTTTCTCATCAATATATCTCAGGTCTCAGATATATACAGAGCCTGTCTCTGATTGACTGAAACACCAAACAGATCATTGCAGAATTACCCATAATCCCCTCTGTTTCAGCCCTGTTTCCAAAGTGCTGATTCTCTGTCTGTTACTTTAGATGAAAATAAGGAGCCCCTCCCCACGCCCCTCTGAGAGAGATCTGGTTACAAAGAACTCAATGGAGCTCTAGAGGAGATTCAGGTGATAAGGGGGGGGGGGGGGGGGTTACCTTGGTTACTGATTGGCTAATGGTTACACAAGACAACACATCGTTATGACATCATAAAGTGGCCAAAATCTGATCAGCTCATTTTCAGACAGGTTTTTATAGAAATGGATAAAAAAGAGAGAGAATCTTTGTTCCTGAAACTTTCAGAGTCTTTTTCCACAGAGGGGACACATGTTGATGTAGAGGAGACATGAAGAAGAGGGGACACATGTTGATGTAGAAGAGACATGGAGAAGAGGGGACACATGTTGATGTAGAAGAGACATGGAGAAGAGGGGACACATGTTGATGTAGAAGAGACATGAAGAAGAGGGGACACATGTTGATGTAGAAGAGACATGGAGAAGAGGGGACACATGTTGATGTAGAAGAGACATGGAGAAGAGGGGACACATGTTGATGTAGAAGAGACATGAAGAAGAGGGGACACATGTTGATGTAGAAGAGACATGAAGAAGAGGGGACACATGTTGATGTAGAAGAGACATGGAGAAGAGGGGACACATGTTGATGTAGAAGAGACATGAAGAAGAGGGGACACATGTTGATGTAGAAGAGACATGAAGAAGAGGGGACACATGTTGATGTAGAAGAGACATGAAGAAGAGGGGACACATGTTGATGTAGAAGAGACATGGAGAAGAGGGGACACATGTTGATGTAGAAGAGACATGGAGAAGAGGGGACACATGTTGATGTAGAAGAGACATGGAGAAGAGGGGACACATGTTGATGTAGAGGAGACATGAAGAAGAGGGGACACATGTTGATGTAGAAGAGACATGGAGAAGAGGGGACACATGTTGATGTAGAAGAGACATGGAGAAGAGGGGACACATGTTGATGTAGAAGAGACATGGAGAAGAGGGGACACATGTTGATGGAGAAGAGACATGAAGAAGAGGGGACACATGTTGATGTAGAAGAGACATGAAGAAGAGGGGACACATGTTGATGTAGAAGAGACATGGAGAAGAGGGGACACATGTTGATGTAGAAGAGACATGAAGAAGAGAGGACACAGGTTGATGTGTCCTCTAGCAAACGTGTCCCGCTCCCAGGAGGACTCTGCTTGGACAGAAATCATTAATCCTCACTCACTTTAACTCCGTCTCTCTGAGTCGTTCCTCCCTGATGCTTTAATTAATGGTTATTAATTACGGTTTGATTTCTCCTGATTGCCTGAGGAGGTTTTCCTGCAAACAGTTAAGGTTTATTTGTTAGCAGTTTGGAATCCCTACTTAAAGGGGCCCTATTGTGCTTGTTTGGGTTTCTCCTTTCATGTGGTGTGTTCTAAAGGTGTTAGTGCATGTCAATGGTCTGCAAAGGCTTAAATCCCTGTGTTCCAACACACACACCCTAAACGCCTACATTGCACTATTTTGATACTTCATGAACATAGTGACATCACTTTGTAACACACCAGCTCCTATTGGCTAGCGCTCCAACACATTGTACGTGCTAGGCTAAGGGGCGGGACATCTCTAAGCGGTTGACCAATCACAACAGAGCCGGCCAGCTAACCAATCAGAGAAGACTGGGCTCTGGTTTCAGACAGAGGGTGAAAAGAGGTGCTGCAGCACAGGCATGTACATGTAGAGACACTACATACTGATATACACCTGCACATCAGCAGGAGAGGACTCTTTAAAGTAGAGACACTACTGATATACACCTGAACATCAGTAGGAGAGGACTCTTTAAAGTAGAGACACTACATACTGATATACACCTGAACATCAGCAGGAGAGGACTCTTTAAAGTAGAGACACTACATACTGATATACACCTGAACATCAGCTGGAGAGGACTCTTTAAAGTAGAGACACTACATACTGATATACACCTGCACATCAGCAGGAGAGGACTCTTTAAAGTAGAGACACTACATACTGATATACACCTGAACATCAGCAGGAGAGGACTCTTTAAAGTAGAGACACTACATACTGATATACACCTGAACATCAGCAGGAGAGGACTCTTTAAAGTAGAGACGCTACATACTGATATACACCTGAACATCAGCAGGAGAGGACTCTTTAAAGTAGAGACGCTACATACTGATATACACCTGAACATCAGCAGGAGAGGACTCTTTAAAGTAGAGACACTACATACTGATATACACCTGAACATCAGCAGGAGAGGACTCTTTAAAGTAGAGACACTACATACTGACATACAGCTGAACATCAGCAGGAGAGGACTCTTTAAAGTAGAGACACTACATACTGATATACACCTGAACATCAGCAGGAGAGGACTCTTTAAAGTAGAGACACTACATACTGATATCTAGTTTTCTGTTGAACTTCTTTTTAAAGCTGTTTTGTAAAGCTCTTACAGTCTGAGGAGACAAAGTAATAAGATATGTGGAAAGTGATAACACCTTACATCACGTCTGACAGGTCTAAGCTGCAGGCTATCGCCTTATTTCCATTCTTGGTACCAAAATGTGTAGAAGCTGCTAATGTTGCAGAGTGTCTGTTTGTCTGCAGCTTTTGTTTTGTAGCCCAGAGTCCCAACAATCATCGAATGCAGTGGATGTCCTGCTTCTGCTTCTCGCCTCTGAGGCTCCGCTGGACGGCCGGTGACGGCTCGGGCTAATTACAATTAAAATGCTGTTTCCCTGCCTGTCTGCTTGGGTTGTGCTCAGCTGCGTATGAGTTGTGTGTGTGTGTGTGTGTGTGTGTGTGTGTGTGTGTGTGTGTGTGTGTGTGTGTGTGTGTGTGTGTGTGTGTGTGTGTGTGTGTGTGTGTGTGTGTGTGTGTGTGTGTGTGTGTGTGTGTGTGTGTGTGTGTGTGTGTGTGTGTGTGTGTGTGTGTGTGTGTGTGTACACCATGCTGCCCTCAGAGGACCCTGACCCACCTCACACACTTACATCATTCATGTCCATTTCACAGGCAGCGGCCAGTGACTTTCCGGAAGGGAGTTTGTGCATTAATAAAATATGTGACAGACTGACATCTCCATGTAATAAAATATCTTTCCCCGGAAGTCCCCCTAAATGTAATTTTACTCCAACAATGTCAAGCTCAACGTTGTTATAATTAGAATGAGAGAGGAACAGTATCCCCTTATTCCATCCTCTGTGCCTCTACACTAAAAATACATCATAAAGGAGATGACAGGAACAGCTGTCATTTCAAATCAACACTGAGAGGTATGTCTCAAGTTACATGGCAGTCTTTTGTTTGACTGTTAACTTCCACGACCATCGGATATATTATTATGCTGAATTACTGAGGTTTGACATGTCCTAATCTGCCTCTGATTGGTTTACCATGTTATCCTAACCCTAAAACCAACCAATCTAATGCCTAAAAAGTGGAGGCGTGTGGCGCAGTGTTATGGCGCGTTTCCACGGCAGCGGGTAGCTCGCTTTAAGCGTGCCGAGCCGTGCGGGGCCCGTTTTTGGTTGCGTTTCCACTTGGCCTAGTACCGGCTAGCGCGTCCTAATTCACAGTTTTTCTGGCCCCATTAAATCGTGGTTCTCGGGCCAGGAACAACCGGGCTGAGTCGGGCTGAGCATGCTAAACTAGAGAGAGAATCGCTGGCAAGGGGGCTACGACTACAACAAGATGAACATATGTTACCGTGATTTAATTGTAATACACGTTTCAAAATGAGCCGAAGTAACAACACACTGATACCGGTTAGTAAGAACCATGAATTAATGCTTTGATGAGTCTGCAGACAGACGGCAGGCGAAGAACCTTTTAAAATGCGTGTTTTCTGAATGGAGCTTGGCTAAGCTAACGTTGTATATGCTCCGACCGTCCACACTCACAACAACGGCCTACAGACATAAATAAACCAGCGACCGTATCCTCCATGACACAGGCAGTCTGTGGTTTGGACTTGTTTAACTTCTGTCTAGTTTCTGAACAGATATGAGGAGCTGTGAGCTCTGAGGGCTAACGGCTAACGGCTGTGTTGTTTTTCTGGGGCTCTCATTGAAGATGACGTCACGGCTCCACCTACACTGCGTTACTATAGTAACTACCCCAGTTCCTAAACTGTAATGGAAGCGCAGCATTAAAGTGAGCCGGGCCTAACCCCGAGTTTCCACCGGGTCCGTCTGCGCCGCGGCTGTCGTAAAGATCGCGGCCACTCTAGTCAATGGGTGCTATTCCACCACACGCGCCGTGTTACGGCCCAGACGCGGCCCAGAAGCGGCTCGGCGCAGCGCTTCTCTACAAGTAGGATGAATCCTATTTTTGCAGCAGCACAGCCGTAGCGTAAGGTCGGGCAGGCAGCCCCCGGTCGCAGGAAGTGGAAAGGTGAGCATCCGGGCCAGGCCCATCCCCCACATATACTAATTTAGCAGACCCCCCTCCTTCATCACAACACCTCCACTACGATATGCACAATGGACGATGAGGTTTTCATCATGGAAGTGGAAAAACACACAATTGTATATGATGTTTGAATGCTTACGACAAGGACAACATCAGAAAGGCCTGGTTTTTATTCGCTGCAGTTTGTGGAGTGCAGGTAACAACTACATATTAATGTTTTAAAGTGAATTAATACTTGTAGGTACAGTACAGAGCCATTCAATAAACACAATTTAAACACAAAAATAAAACATGTAACTACGTAGCCTACTTACTTTCTTGTAGAAGTACAAATGTCCAGGATGCCCGAATCAATAACAAAACTGCGAGCCTGCACGCACGACGCTACGCTTCTGAAACGCTTCTGGAACGCTTCTGGGACGCTTCTGGAACGCTTCTGGAACGCTTCTGGGACGCGTCCGGTGGGTTATGGCGCTAGAGGAAGTCGGCGCAGCGCGGCACAGACGGACCCAGTGGAAACTGCTCCTAATAAGGCCTAACCAAACCGAGCTGGTTTGGATAAAAGTCTAACAAGTAACTTGTAATGTAAACCTATGCTACAAGTATTGGCCAATCAGAAGCAACGTTGCGCTTTGGTTTTATTTTTGGGAAAAGGATTCTCAGACAAATGGGTCTGATCAAAACCTTCAGAAGCAGCTTTCAGTCTCATTGCTCTCCACATGCGGAGACAGCTTGTGGAACTCCTTAAATCTGACCCAAACCTGAGCTTTATTTAATGAATCTTAAAACATTTGATTATTACACTTCTGTGTTTCCAATCATGATGTTTAACTATCTTCCCTCCCTTTTTGAAATTGTCTTCTTTTACTTTCTGTTTATTGTAAGTGGTACTGCTCGAGTACAGCACTTTACATTGCGTTAGTGTCTTAATTGTGCTATACAAATAAACGTACCTTAAACTTCTGTCCAATGGGACATTTTACAGACTATTGGGAATGCAATAAAACCTAGGAACACAATGGTACATCACTGTGTCGTCAGCAACAGTACATATGGTATTTAATTGAATATATGGTGTGGACAGACATACATATAACATCTAAGACATCGTTTATAATTCTTAAGGATTCTAGAAAAACACACACACACACACACACACACACACACACACACACCAATAAATGAATACAAGATTACAGCCTCATTTCATATTGCTAATACCCACAGACAAATGTAATTACCAAACTATTTTACGTGTGCCGTCTTCTACAGTGTGAAATGATTAAAGAAGCAGGAAAAAGGGACTTATTGAAACGAGCAATATTAATTTGTTGAATTTGGATTAATGAGAATCTAAAGCTGCAGTGTTTTTTAAATAGGCGATTTTCCTTGCCGAGACGTATTAAAGTATTTAAAAAAAGGGTCTGCTGCCGCCATATTTCCCATGTGCCCTCTCATGTTTGAACACGTGTGTGTGCGGTGTGTGTTTTCTCCCTGTGTCAGTGTGGTTTAAGTGTTCTGGCAGATTTAGCAACCATAAATTATGCATTCAGCCATCTTGACTAATTCATGTGCACAATGTTCTTCAAGTTAGAACTGCTGGGTTTGAATACAATACAGATTTAGCAGAAACTTTATACATATTTAAACAAAGGCCCAAGGTAAATATACAGTCTATATATTGGCTTAGGCGATACAACATCAAAAAGTGGATCTGTGTAATGCATTCTACTTTCCACAATAATCTTCACATGCTGAATATTTTTAAATAATGTCCTATTCATGTCCTCTTCACACAGAAGGGATCCCCTGATTTAACAAGGGTATGCATCCACTACGGGATTGACAGGGAATACAACTGTTACAAAAAAAGACTTATAATTATCACCTCAGGGATTTCTTAATTGCTGCTTTGCTCACACAACAATATAGGTTTGAAACCCTGTCTCCTATAAATGTAAATGTACATAGTTATATATAACTTGTGACATGTTATTGCTACCTGGGTTGTGGTACTGTAAGACTCCATTTTGTGATCACGTTAGGCCAGGGGTGCCCAAACTTTTTCAGCTTGGGTGCTACTTTTAAAATGACCAAGTCAAAATGATCTAGCTACTTTAAAAATGCTAAACTTATATTTATTTATATACTGAGTATACCTTATGTTGGTGTACCTTGCATAACGTCATGAACCCGTATGGCACAATACAACTCGGTACATTTTTGGTCATTACGTCAATGTTATACCCTTTCTTTAGTAGAATTATACGAATTGGAAGGCTAACTAGGTATTCAGCTAGCCGGTGATTTGCAGCTGGCACGGTTGACCGCGCATGCGTGGTGAACTGCGCGTTAGAAAGAGATCTCAGACTGGCTTACCTGTACGTCAATCAGGTGGCAAATGCAGATGGATGATGGCGATCTACCCAGACTACCGTTGCAATCGACCGGTCGATCGCGATCAACGTTTGGGGCACCCCTGGTTTAGGCCAAAGAATCACTTTGGTTTAGGTTAGGGAAAGATTGTAGTTTAAAAACATCTCTGCTGTCACTGCATGTGTTTGATAGACAGGGCGGCCAACCCTCACGCATTGAACATGAGAGTCACGCAATTAACACATATCTCACGCACTCACGCCACACATGCGTTTCCTCACGCTATATTTTTGTCCAAAACAAATGTATATAAATTAGGGCTGTCAGTCGATTAAAATAGTTAATCGCGATTAATCGCAAATTAATCGCAAATGTTGTATCTGTTCTAAATGTACCTTAGAGGGATATTTTTAAAGTTTGTAATACTCTTATCAGCATATGAGTGGACACATGTGCTTTATATGTGTGTTTATTATCATTTGAACAATGACAAATATTATCATGAATATTAAACACAACAACCTGGAACCTCTCTCATACAATAATACAATACAGTGTGTGTGTGTGTGTGTGTGTGTGTGTGTGTGTGTGTGTGTGTGTGTGTGTGTGTGTGTGTGTGTGTGTGTGTGTGTGTGTGTGTGTGTGTGTGTGTGTGTGTGTGTGTGTCTGCATCTGTAGCCTGTTATTGTCTCATACACCGCACTGTGAATGAATTAAAAGTAAATATAGAAGTGGTCATGAACACATCTGTCCATCAGACAGAGGGCTGCTGTGCCTCCTGTCATCATTAATGGACGTCTCTTTAAAATGAGTTCTCATTTCTCTAACCGCCTGCTGCTTCCCCTCCTCTCTCCTCGGTTCCCCTCCTCTCTCCTCGGCTCCTCCGCTCGCATCTCCTGTGGGCGGGACTAAGTCTCGAGGATAGGAGTCGAGGAGGGGAGTTAGAGAAATGAGAAAGGGCCCCTGTTGTTCATGTTTTCCAGGTGACACGTGTGCCCCCCCCCACTCCAAAAAAAACCTCACTCCAAGCTGAACTCAAAGGTTGGCAGCCCTGTAGTCTCTCTCTAGTGTGAGTGCATGTGTGGTATCCTCAACACAAGGCAATTCCGCAACAGTCTGGAATGAATGATTCCATAATTGAAGGGGAAAGGAACAGAAATGTCCTGAAATGGGAGTCAGATTGCAGAGAGCACTTAGAGCAGTTTATCCCGGCCAAGCTGATCGTTAGTCGCCCGGGGGGGAAGCCAAAAGAAAAAGAAAAACAGAGTAGGGAGGGACTGTATTATTGATGCCAGTTGGAGCATTGCAACGAAATGGGAAGCCAGTTGTTTTCCATACAAAATGGTGTCGTTTTTTTATTTATTCCACATATATATCATACATGGAGATGAACATAAAAATCACACCCGCTTCAGTTTATATTCCACTCACATACACAAACATTACCCCTTTCCTTCTAAGTCTTGGCAAATTATACATAAATACAGACATTTATTTAAATTATGACAAAATGGTGTCGTTTTTATCTAACAAACGTAAATAAGCTTTTTAAATTATTTTATATTATATTTTTTAACACTAATTTCTATTTACATTTTGAATTGTTTATTTCTTTTAATTTCTCTAATGTACAATGCCATGTCTTTTTATGCTGCTGCAACGCAAACATTTCCCAAATTGGAATAAATAAACGACAGCTTATCTTATTAACATTTAAAAAAGAATAACCGAATGCAATATACAAGATATGAAATGGAAATAAATTAATTAAAAATGTGCTTTTTAATATTTGAAGTGCTTTCCAAATGAAAGTGGGTAAAATAAATGCTTCGGTAACCGAGACTTCTTGGGGGAAATAGATTAAAATAAACACAAGAAGACGGTATATCAAACTCCAGGATGAAATACTTTCAATTCAATTACAAATAAATAAAAAGGCCACCTTAGTGGAGCTTAACCACATTTAAGATAGCAAATGTAATTACATGTATTGTTTATTTTATTTAATACTTTCAAATTAGCTTAGCCCTCGAGTCTGTCTCCCCACTAAGTCCGTTTATTTTTTAATATTCATCAGTGATTAGAGGAGCCACATCACACATGATGTTAGGAACATGTGAATGTGAGAATAATGAATATTAAATTGTTCATAACTGTCAGTGGGGTCATAGTGTGGTTGGTCGGCTCCGATTAATCAACATTTCTTCAGCTCTTGTCAATATTTTACAGCGTTTGCTCTGACGGTCTTATTATTATTTCTGACTGCTGAGAATGTGTGTGGCGTTACCATGACAACTAGACTATGTGATATTGTGATTTTCATATGTTCTTGTTTTTCTCTCTTTGTTCTGAAAATAGCATTTACATTAACTATATCCTATGTTGTGTTTTCAATGTGGTGAAATGTATTTGGAAATGTACAATGGTATAATAAGTCAGGCTGCATGGTATTTGTTGTCACTGTTGCTATGAAAACATTGGATACAACTTGAAAGTCTCACATCTGACAACTTATAATTATACCCCTATAGCACCAACAAAATAAATTATTTCAGCTAATTTACTGTTATACTTGTCACAAGAAGTCATATAGCTCATTTTCAGGTTCATATCAGTATGTAGTGTCTCTACTTTAAAGAGTCATCTCCTGCTGATGTTCAGGTGTATATCAGTATGTAGTGTCTCTACTTTAAAGAGTGCTCTCCTGCTGATGTTCAGGTGTATATCAGTATGTAGTGTCTCTACTTTAAAGAGTCCTCTCCTGCTGATGTTCAGGTGTATATCAGTATGTAGTGTCTCTACTTTAAAGAGTCCTCTCCTGCTGATGTTCAGGTGTATATCAGTATGTAGTGTCTCTACTTTAAAGAGTGCTCTCCTGCTGATGTTCAGGTGTATATCAGTATGTAGTGTCTCTACTTTAAAGAGTCCTCTCCTGCTGATGTTCAGGTGTATATCAGTATGTAGTGTCTCTACTTTAAAGAGTGCTCTCCTGCTGATGTTCAGGTGTATATCAGTATGTAGTGTCTCTACTTTAAAGAGTCCTCTCCTGCTGATGTTCAGGTGTATATCAGTATGTAGTGTCTCTACTTTAAAGAGTCCTCTCCTGCTGATGTTCAGGTGTATATCAGTATGTAGTGTCTCTACTTTAAAGAGTCCTCTCCTGCTGATGTTCAGGTGTATATCAGTATGTAGTGTCTCTACTTTAAAGAGTCCTCTCCTGCTGATGTTCAGGTGTATATCAGTATGTAGTGTCTCTACTTTAAAGAGTCCTCTCCTGCTGATGTTCAGGTGTATATCAGTATGTAGAGTCTCTACTTTAAAGAGTCCTCTCCTGCTGATGTTCAGGTGTAATACTCTTCTTAATATTCTCTCTGTGTCCTCAGAACTATCCTTCTATGATGACTCAAAGTGGAGACAAACCATATAACTCTTCACTTCCGCTTGATGAAATAATGTCACTTTGTCAATGTAGCAGAAGATTTGTATTGACAGGACCTCTCAGTCCAGAGGAGCTGTGTCTGGCCGGCTATTCAAAAATCAATACCTGGCAGCAACATAATCACCGAGCTACACACTTCCTCCAACGAACTAAACGCTGGCGGCTTTGCTCATTTCAACTTCCTGTCTGTGGAGAACAGAGTATCCCACGGGTGCTCACTTTGATTTGTACATACAGTATTACAACTCTGTCCAGCAGTGCTCTTGGGATACCTGAAAGACTTCTTACTGTATTACACTTTCAAGTACACCAAAACAGAAGGCTGTTTTTTAGGGCTGTCAAGTTAACGCGTTAATAACACGTTAACGCAAAAATAAAATTAACGCCACTAATTATTTTAACGCGATTAACGCATGTGTATTTTTTTCCTCGGCCGTCCCGTAGTTTCAGAGCGCATCGAGTTTAAAATACCATCTGCTGACAGCCCCGCTCCTGCCGCCCGCTTGTGGCAGACCACACTTCCACGCTCACCGGCAGGCACCGACTGGTCATCGGGAGGACCGGGAGGGTGTGTGTGTGGCCCGAGCGAGCGAGAGAGACCTTCCGTGCATCGTTGTTGTTAGCATCTGGTGCTAGCTAGCTGCGCTAACGGATATAAGGAGCTGTTTAAATGAAAACAGAGGAGCGACATTTCGCCACAACTGCGCCGAGCACTTGACTTTATGCAGGCAGCTGTTAGAAATTAAAATCAATGTTGATATGGCGTAATTTGAATTAAATACACTATTTAATTTAAATCAGTTTTATTCCGAAAAACCTGAAGTTCACTAACTATTAACGTAATACTTTTATTCTTAAAATGCTTCACTTCCGGTTAGCATTAGCATGTGGCGAAATGCTGCATTTTCAAACCATGAATCGACGGTGAAAGGACATGTGATGTTGTACACTGAGCACACTGGGGTTAGCACTCATGTATTGCCGCTGAATAACGTTTATTAGGGAATGTTTAAATAACCACAGACACCAGAATGATGTAATTTAACAATAGAACAAGGCAGGAATTGCATTGGACCCGCCCCCGACGACGTCGGCCAATAGGAGAAGACCTCAGATGACAACAGGAAGAGCAAGCCAAGGATTGACCTCTTCCTCCTGCTGACCTGGACTGACCGGGCGGATGAGGAGAGCGCCTCCACTCGCACATTTCATTTTGTACACCACCGCATCTTTTGTGTAATTAAATGCTGTTAACTTGTATAAGCTTCCCTTGACTCTTTTCAGTCTCTCCTGCCTTCAGGGCTCTAGAATTCACTAACACAGCCAGACAGTGGGACATTGTAGGAGAAGTCAGCAGACTCAGTGCGCAACATGATTGCAGCGTCCAGGCAGCTCCCGTTCGAGCATATGCCTTGAGTTGCACATAGCTCCAACGCACGCGCGCGCACACACACGCGCACATACACACACAGACACACACACTCACACACAGTATTGTATTATTGTAGAGAGGTTCCAGGTTGAATTGAGGCGAATATTTGTAATGTGCAGAGGTTGTTGTGTTTAATATTCATGAGAATATTTGTCATTGTTCAAATGATAATAAACATTAGCATAAAGCATATTTGTCCACTAAGAGTATTAAAAACTTTAAAAATATTCCTCTAAGGTACATTTAGAACAGATCAAAAATGTGCGATTAATTTGCGATTAACTATTTTAATCGACTTGACAGCCCTACTTTTTTTAGATAGTCTTTCAGAATGACCCGTCCAGTTTGCTGCCAACACATTCTCCTTCTGAAACCACGTGTTTAAGTCCAGAGCCAAAGAAGTAGGTAGTTATGAACGTCCTCAGAGTGCAGTAAAGGCGTAGGGAAGACTTGGAAGGACACTGTGTTCTTCATTTTGACTTCAAAGCCTGTAAATGTGTCACATCTTCTTAGTCATTGTTGAAGACTATCCTTCTGTAACTCTACAATCATTTAAGATGTTGAGCAGGGATCGAAACGCTCGGTGACGTTAGTGGATCACCGTCAATAGAGTTAGTCTGTTTCATAGTTTGTATTTTGTCAGCGTATTTTGACAGTGTGCGTCACTTTTTAGTGTCCCCTGTTCTCCCAGCTGTGTGCGTCACTTTTTAGTGTCCCCTGGTCTCCCAGCTGTGTGCGTCACTTTTTAGTGTCCCCTGTTCTCCCAGCTGTGTGTGTCACTTTTTAGTGTCCCCTGGTCTCCCAGCTGTGTGCGTCACTTTTTAGTGTCCCCTGTTCTCCCAGCTTTGTGTGTCACTTTTTAGTGTCCCCTGTTCTCCCAGCTTTGTGTGTCACTTTTTAGTGTCCCCTGTTCTCCCAGCTTTGTGCGTCACTTTTTAGTGTCCCCTGTTCTCCCAGCTGTGTGCGTCACTTTTTAGTGTCCCCTGTTCTCCCAGCTGTGTGTGTCACTTTTTAGTGTCCCCTGGTCTCCCAGCTGTGTGCGTCACTTTTTAGTGTCCCCTGTTCTCCCAGCTGTGTGCATAACTTCTTAGTGTCCCCTGGTCTCCCAGCTGTGTGCGTCACTTTTTAGTGTCCCCTGTTCTCCCAGCTGTGTGTGTCACTCTTTAGTGTCCCTTGGTCTCCCAGCTGTGTGCGTCACTTTTTAGTGTCCCCTGTTCTCCCAGCTGTGTGCGTCACTTTTTAGTGTCCCCTGGTCTCCCAGCTGTGTGCGTCACTTTTTAGTGTCCCCTGGTCTCCCAGCTGTGTGCGTCACTTTTTAGTGTCCCCTGGTCTCCCAGCTGTGTGCGTCACTTTTTAGTGTCCCCTTTTTGCAGCGTATTATTTATTATCACCGTTTTTTTTATGCAGCGCTTTTAGTAAAGGCCGGTTAAGATCTATATTTGCGTGTTTTTTATTGAAATATCTTGGGCTGTTGTAGCACGTTAGCACCTGCTGGCCCCCATACAGGAGCCCACTCTTAACATGAATGCAAAATAGAGCTACTAACAACATCTTTAGAGGGTTCAATAGCACACACATTTTTTTTTTTTAAACTACAAAGGTCTCAATGTACAGCTACATAACAGTTCTTCAACCTCTTTGACTAACCGTCTAGAAATCATAGGTTTCACAAAGGCAGCATGTAGTCCAGCACTGCTCTCCTTTACAGGCTTTTATCTCTCCTCTGGTCCCTTTGTGTAATCCTGTGTCTTTTCTAAACAGCCACTAAGACAACAGGTACATAAGTAACACTTGGACAAATACAGCTGTTGTCACAGAATAACTCAAACGGCCCGTCCAGCCCTCCGAACTCAGCTCTCCAAACATTTCATTATACGAACGATTCCCCCCGCACCGCTTCAGAGGAGCCGTGTGTTGCACCTGGCCAAGGTGAGCGCCAGATTTATAGTGGAATACGCATAACCTCAAGGTGAACTGGCTCGTAATGACACTATCTCAGAGAGCCTCTCCCTCATCTTCACACAGCATATAAACCCAGGAGAGATGTGTCCAGAATCAAGGACCGCCTGCTCCTGCCAACATGTTCCATCTGGATAAGGCTTGTTTGATCATTCTACGAGTCTTTCGCATGCCGCTTACCGATGACTTTAAATCTCACAAGTGAGCCTGGAGCCCTTCGGACATAATGAAGGTGAGTTATAGATAAGAAAGAAGCACATAAAGTGGACAGATGAGCCCTGGAAAAAGATAAAGGGGAACAGAAAAGAGATTCTGTGGATGATAAGAGGTTGTTAGTAATCAGGTTTGAGGAGTAAAAGATTGTAATGGGATTATGTAATCAGGATAGAAACAAGGTAACTGTATTTTCATACATTTTTATTTTAAAAATATGTAGTCAGATTACTGTAAAAAAAAACGTAATCTGACTTTAAAATAAAATTCAGTTTTTTTAGAAAAATCTGGATTTTAAGGAAAAATTCTTACTTTTTTTCTAATTCAATTTTTTGCCTTTATTTTCCAAATTCAATTTTTTTCAGAAAATCTCGCTTTTTTCAAATTCCTGACTGTAATATAATTCTGACTTATTTTTCTAAATTCTCAATTTTTTGAAAGAATGCAGACTTTATATAAACATTCTGAGTGGATCAGATGTTCTGTCTCTGTCAGCTGTTCTCTAATACTTAGAGAATAGAGAATCTATTCTTCTGCTGTCTGAATCTGCTTCATGGTTTTCTCTTTCTTTGCTTCATTTGTTCTGTTTTGAGAAACCAGCTCGAGATACACTTTTTGTTATATTCCATGGAATGCTCTTAACATCCCGACAGCAATGAATATCTGAAGTGCTTTGACAACAAATACATAAAGAAATATCATCTGTGGAAGCCGTGGCGCTGTAAAAAGCACGACCAATCATCTGAGCCGGCTAAAGTAACTGGATGGCCTACCTGCCTGTCAGCCTTCCATCGGGGCACAAACTTATCTCGTGCCCTCATTGGTCATGTGCGCGTTCGTGTGTGTTGGAGGAGGGGCTCTGTGAGGAAGTGGCAGATTTTTTACGGCTGTGTATTTTCAAATTCTAGCGATCTCGAGCTGGTTTCTCCAAAATTACCCACCCCACCTTTAACTGTGAGTATTAAACTAAAACGAAGCATGTTCTGTCACCTCAGATTTAATTTCTACTTTTTATAACTGTAGTATGTGCTCATGTGTTTCAGTGGTCGTAGGCTACTGCCTGAATATGCTTCATTAAAAATAAAATGATTTTTGATTGAGATGTTCACATTGTTTTGTTGTCTTACATAATACACTTGATATTCGTTTTCTCTTGGATTCAGTTGCATTGCATTTGATATAGGGTTAATCTAGAAGTAACAGAAAGTAATCAAGTTATATTTATTTTAAATACTCAGATAATCAGATTTACGTTCTGCTAATTGTAATATATTTGTTTAGCTTTAAAGTAATCCTCCAAACCGTGTCTGTAATATGTGTGCGTGCATACATGCATGCATCTCGTCTTAATGCATATTCATGGCCTTTATATAACATAGGATATTATATAACAGCTATAAGATCATCTTGTTCTCTTACCTATTACCTGTCAAGTAGGAGGCTCACTTTCTTTGATGACTTTATTTCAGACCAAAGCAGTTCCCAGGAGAGATTAATGATTGCTTTCATCTTTATATACATGCATACGGCACATACTGGTCTAAACAACACAGAAAGCCTTTAAAGGAGCTCTCCACCAAAATAAAAACGTTTTATGAATGAAACAATCCCTTCCCGTAGGCATTAAAGGTTATGTGTATTACATAATGCACTTGTTTTGCGTCCTATATATGTTAGGGTTATTTAAAACACCTTTCATGATATTCTGCCACAATATTGTTAGCATGTTAAGTCACTTGCATCCAACATAAAACAAACACACTTTGTAGAATTACCATACTAGCCTCAGAAAGGGTCTGTGTAATAAATGCCATGACAAAATATGTTGGAAATACTTTTTTATACTGAGCTGTTACCAGGTAAATAATGGGGAATTACTCCTAATGGTAAATCTAAAGTCATGTGACCGTGCTGTAGTTCCTTTATAGCCCGACATTAGCCACCTTTAGCTTAGCGGTGGTGACGTGAAGTCATGTGACCGTGCTGTAGTTCCTTTATAGCCCAACATTAGCCTCCTTTAGCTTAGCGGTGGTGACGTGAAGTCATGTGACCGTGCTGTAGTTCCTTTATAGCCCAACATTAGCCGCCTTTAGCTTAGCGGTGGTGACGTGAAGTCATGTGACCGTGCTGTAGTTCCTTTATAGCCCAACATTAGCCTCCTTTAGCTTAGCGGTGGTGACGTGAAGTCATGTGACCGTGCTGTAGTTCCTTTATAGCCCAACATTAGCCTCATTTAGCTTAGCGGTGGTGACGTGAAGTCATGTGACCGTGCTGTAGTTCCTTTATAGCCCAACATTAGCCACCTTTAGCTTAGCGGTGGTGACGTGAAGTCATGTGACCGTGATGCAGTTCCTTTATAGCCCATCATTAGCCGCCTTTAGCTTAGCGGTGGTGACGTGAAGTCATGTGACCGTGCTGTAGTTCCTTTATAGCCCATCATTAGCCACCTTTAGCTTAGCGGTGGTGACGTGAAGTCATGTGACCGTGCTGTAGTTCCTCTATAGCCCAACATTAGCCGCCTTTAGCTTAGCAGGTGGTGATGTGAAGTCATGTGACCGTGCTGTAGTTCCTTTATAGCCCAACATTAGCCGCCTTTAGCTTACCGGTGGTGATGTGATGTCATGTGACCGTGCTGTAGTTCCTTTATAGCCCAACATTAGCCGCCTTTAGCTTAGCGGTGGTGACGTGAAGTCATGCGACCGTGCTGTAGTTCCTTTATAGCCCAACATTAGCCGCCTTTAGCTTAGCGGTGGTGACGTGAAGTCATGTGACCGTGCTGTAGTTCCTTTATAGCCCAACATTAGCCTCCTTTAGCTTAGCGGTGGTGACGTGAAGTCATGTGACCGTGCTGTAGTTCCTTTATAGCCCAACATTAGCCTCCTTTAGCTTAGCGGTGGTGACGTGAAGTCATGTGACCGTGCTGTAGTTCCTTTATAGCCCAACATTAGCCACCTTTAGCTTAGCAGTGGTGACGTGAAGTCATGTGACCGTGCTGTAGTTCTTTTATAGCCCAACATTAGCCTCCTTTAGCTTAGCGGTGGTGACGTGAAGTCATGTGACCGTGCTGTAGTTCCTTTATAGCCCTACATTAGCCGCCTTTAGCTTAGCGGTGGTGACGTGAAGTCATGTGACCGTGCTGTAATTCCTCTATAGCCCAACATTAGCCGCCTTTAGCTTAGCAGGTGGTGACGTGAAGTCATGTGACCGTGCTGTAGTTCCTTTATAGCCCAACATTAGCCGCCTTTAGCTTACCGGTGGTGACGTGATGTCATGTGACCGTGCTGTAGTTCCTTTATAGCCCAACATTAGCCGCCTTTAGCTTAGCGGTGGTGACGTGAAGTCATGCGACCGTGCTGTAGTTCCTTTATAGCCCAACATTAGCCGCCTTTAGCTTAGCGGTGGTGACGTGAAGTAATGTGACCGTGCTGTAGTTCCTTTATAGCCCAACATTAGCCTCCTTTAGCTTAGCGGTGGTGACGTGAAGTCATGTGACCGTGCTGTAGTTCCTTTATAGCCCAACATTAGCCTCCTTTAGCTTAGCGGTGGTGACGTGAAGTCATGTGACCGTGCTGTAGTTCCTTTATAGCCCAACATTAGCCTCCTTTAGCTTAGCGGTGGTGACGTGAAGTCATGTGACCGTGCTGTAGTTCCTTTATAGCCCAACATTAGCCACCTTTAGCTTAGCGGTGGTGACGTGAAGTCATGTGACCGTGCTGGAGTTCCTTTATAGCCCAACATTAGCCTCCTTTAGCTTAGCGGTGGTGACGTGAAGTCATGTGACCGTTCTGTAGTTCCTTTATAGCCCAACATTAGCCGCCTTTAGCTTAGCGGTGGTGACGTGAAGTCATGTGACCGTGCTGTAGTTCCTTTATAGCCCAACATTAGCCGCCTTTAGCTTAGCGGTGGTGACGTGAAGCCATGTGACCGTGCTGTAGTTCCTCTATAGCCCAACATTAGCTGTCTTTTAGATAAGCCTCTTCCCTCTTTAATAAGAGTAACACCTAAGTCTGGGAATGCTCATTTAATTAAGCATGTGCATATAACACAGCCGACAGAAGTGCTAAGCGCAGCTAAGAAGATGACACTTAATGTGTTGGGTGAATGAAAACAAACTAATCAGCTTTAGCAGCGACTTATTGGAGCATTGGAAACTAATCAAGGTGACACAAAGGAGCCATGCAGGTCCAGAAACAAAGGATCAAGTTTATCTAAGAGGACACAAGAAGACAAATACAATGTTAAGTTTATATTAGACAGTCAGAACCCCTTTGTTCTTGTTTGTCTGCAGTGATGATGGTATCGTGGCCTCATTATGTAACCTTTGTAAATGGTAAGCATAACATCGGTTGACCAGATGCATGCAGTTGACAAAAATGCACAAATGTGATATGTAGTCAGGGAGTTAAGACATGAGATATCATTTGACAATTTGGGGCTCTCGGGACGTAATTAAGAAACAAGAAAGCAAGTATGAAGAGGCCCTTAAATGCTTCTTGCTTGGGTAAAGTATCGAACATTATAATGAAGATTTATAAGGAATATGAGGTACGAATGGACAATAATGTATGCCTGAGTATTACTATTGTATCCATTCTTTTATTTGTGTTATTATTTATATTATTATTATTTAATTCCAGATGTGTCAACGGTTATTAATGTATGTGTCTATATGCGTTTATTTTGTTATGTATGCTTTGTGAATAATGTCTTTAAAATGCAAATTAAAACAAATTAAAAATGCTTCCTTGGGTTACCTTCTCCTGTAGTGTTCTAGTGGTCTTCAAAGGCAACAGTCCCTGTGCTTTGAACATTAAAGCGTGGAGACATGATACAGTAGAGACAGAACATACAAATATGAACCTGACAATGAGCAGAATATTTCCTCTTTAACAATCTGGACACTATAATACCAAATTGTCAGAATGTGATTTATTTACTACTGACATTACACACATTACACCCTCACATGTGACATGCATGTTGTATTTTTCAAGATGTATCCCCTCGTACTATTGTCGCATACTTTTGTCAGTTTTCAAAGCGAGCTGTGTTATTGTAACATCAGGGAGGTTAAAGGTGCGGTAGGTAATTTTGGAGAAACCAGCTCGAGATCGCTAGAATTTGAAAATACACAACCGGAAGAAATCTGCCACTTCCTCTCAGAGCCCCTCCCCCAACACACACGAACGCGCACATGACCAATGAGGGCACGAGAGAAGTGTGTGCCCCGATGGAAGGCTGACAGGCAGGTAGGCCATCCAGTTACTTTAGCCGGCTCAGATGATTGGTCGTGCTTTTTACAGCGCCACGGCTTCCACAGATGAAATGATGTTATGTATTTATTGTCAAAGCATTTAATATATTCATTGCTATCGGGATGTTAAGAGCATTCCATGCAATATAACAAAAAGTGTTTCTGAAATAAATTACATACCTCACCTTTAAGTAAATGGTGATTCAAGAGCTTGTACATTTATTTTTAAAACCACCGTCCAACATTACATGGATGATTTCACAAGCAGCAGTAATCTGGCATTACTATTGGCCTTTATTTCCATAATCGTTGTGATCTTGCCTCCGAGGGAGATTGGAAAACCCTCTGAAATGAGTAAGAAATAATGTTTTTATGATCCCACAGAAGCTCCGGCCAGAGGCTGAAAATCCCTCTGGTTCTTACTTTGCAGCATGAGAAGTGTTGATCCTTGACCACAAACATTTCTATCCATATCAGTATAAACAGCTTAGGATCATCACATGCAACGCCTCAACAGTGGTGGTTTCCAACGCAGTCTAATCTCTAAGAAAACAAGGTAAACTCCACCAAAAGCTTTAGTGCTGAAGATATGACGGGAGAAGCCTCAGGAGACAATATTCAAAGAGGTTTCACTCGATGTGTTTGTTTACAGAGAGAGCTGAATATCTGGGCGAAATAGTAGTTGGATGCACATCGTGTTTTGTGATGGCCACACAGGGTAAACCAATCTGCAGTAGTTTAGCTTCAGTGCAGCTGCATACATACGGCAAGGAGCCAATTGGGACAAACCACCTGCTTCCATGTCCTTTGTGTATGATGTGACTATTGATTATCCCTTGGGTTCAACTTGGTTTGGCCAAGCCCCTATATAGGTTCCTTGCAGGTTGTTGAGTTAACACCTGTTATGTTTCTTTGAGGTATGTTCTGTTGACCTCTGTTATAGGCCGAGTTATTGTCTGAGGTTTTCTGTGGACTTTTGGGTAAATAAAACCCTAGTTTATTCAAACCACTCCTGTGTCCTGTTGCCGAACTGCTTGGTCCCTGACAGTTCTGTAGAGATACTAAGCACTAGTGATGGCAACATGAAGCTTTGAATGAAGCGTCGAACCACTTGGACAATTGTGTCGGAAATAGGTTCATTTCTCGACGCTTCAGTTACAGCGACCTCTCCTGGCGAAGTGCAAGGCTGCAGCTGGTTTAATGTATCTTTGCCTTGAAAAATATTCGATGCACACACACACACTAAGACTGAGTATCATGTTCTATTTGCAATTAAAGATTGATTATTGGGTTATTGAGAAGAGACTAGAGAGTGTTGGACATTTCTTTGGGCGGAGACGGCCTTTTATCAGTCATTAAAGTATTAAAGTTGAAAAGCAAAGATTAAAGTTCATCCATTCCGGGCATTGAACCAGCTGCGCGGAGGACACGCCGCATTCGGGCCGCCGGCTCGACCCACTGGGCTATCTCTTCCTTAAACTATTGAACTGTTTTTATATTACTGATAATTGTCTTTTTGTTCACAGCTTCTCCACATGTCGAAGTGTTTCCCGAGCCAGAACGACCTCTCTTTCTTCCTGGCTTGCTCGATAATGATACTACAATTCAAATGCAATACCAACAACAACTCAACAGCAACAACGCAAACTACGACAACAACCCACACATTGCGCATTGTTTAGAGCGGTCATAAAGTGTTGAAGCGCTCAAATTCGAAACTGTTTCAACCTGTCACCTGTCAGAATCGAGACGAGGCAGTGCATTGAATCTGATTGGACCGCGAACCAGTCGAGTGATTCATTCAGGAAATGAAGCAGTTGCTGCTTCGGACGTCACATGTCACGTGATTTGAAGCAAGCTTCGAAGCACTGCTTCTATGGAAGAGGAAGTCCAGGGTTGAAGCTCCGGTCGAAGCTTCGGTGTCAAACTGCCATCACTACTAAGCACAATGATTAGAATTAGCTACAGTTCATCGATAAGACTGTTTCCAATATCAGACCTAAAATACACAACGAGAGACCAGTTACTCAGGAATGTGTAGAACTAGATTTGGTGTATAATGGGTGCGATCAAATAAGTCCAATAGCAAAGCAACATTATTCTTTATATCGACAACATAAATACAGATGACACATATTGGATATCATGTGTCATAACATTCTGAATGTGGAGCTTTATTTAGCTTTGCCATTTTTTAGCTAATTACGCAAATAGTACCACAATTAGCCAACCAGCACCTCTGCATCTGACTGACTAAAGCCGTCTCACTAGTTCCTGTCTTTTTGATGGACGACTACTCATTATAGTGTTATTTGGTAGAACTGTTGTTGACCTAAGGAGGTTGGATCGATATATTTCAGTTCATTCATCGTCCTGCCATCTTATTAACCTCTCAGAAGCTGGAGATAGCTATCAGATTACATGACTGTTGTAACCAAGCAGAGCAGACTGGTCTCTGGTTTCAGACAGAGGGTGAAAAGAGGTGCTGCAGCACAGGCAGTATGAGAAACATAAAGAGCTTTTTTTAACTTTAAAGCATGGAGACATGTAGAGACACTACATACTGATATACACCTGAACATCAGCAGGAGAGGACTCTTTAAAGTAGAGACACTACATACTGATATACACCTGAACATCAGCAGGAGAGGACTCTTTAAAGTAGAGACTCTACATACTGATATACACCTGAACATCAGCAGGAGAGGACTCTTTAAAGTAGAGACTCTACATACTGATATACACCTGAACATCAGCAGGAGAGGACTCTTTAAAGTAGAGACACTACATACTGATATACACCTGAACATCAGCAGGAGAGGACTCTTTAAAGTAGAGACTCTACATACTGATATACACCTGAACATCAGCAGGAGAGGACTCTTTAAAGTAGAGACACTACATACTGATATACACCTGAACATCAGCAGGAGAGGACTCTTTAAAGTAGATACACTACATACTGATATACACCTGAACATCAGCAGGAGAGGACTCTTTAAAGTAGAGACACTACATACTGATATACACCTGAACATCAGCAGGAGAGGACTCTTTAAAGTAGAGACACTACATACTGATATACACCTGAACATCAGCAGGAGAGGACTCTTTAAAGTAGAGACACTACATACTGATATACACCTGAACATCAGCAGGAGAGGACTCTTTAAAGTAGAGACACTACATACTGATATACACCTGAACATCAGCAGGAGAGGACTCTTTAAAGTAGAGACACTACATACTGATATACACCTGAACATAAGCAGGAGAGGACTCTTTAAAGTAGACACACTACATACTGATATACGCCTGAACATCAGCAGGAGAGGACTCTTTAAAGTAGAGACACTACATACTGATATACGCCTGAACATCAGCAGGAGAGGACTCTTTAAAGTAGAGACACTACATACTGATATACGCCTGAACATCAGCAGGAGAGGACTCTTTAAAGTAGAGACACTACATACTGATATACACCTGAACATCAGCAGGAGAGGACTCTTTAAAGTAGAGACACTACATACTGATATACACCTGAACATCAGCAGGAGAGGACTCTTTAAAGTAGAGACACTACATACTGATATACACCTGAACATCAGCAGGAGAGGACTCTTTAAAGTAGAGACACTACATACTGGTATACACCTGAACATCAGCAGGAGAGGACTCTTTAAAGTAGAGACACTACATACTGATATACACCTGAACATCAGCAGGAGAGGACTCTTTAAAGTAGAGACACTACATACTGATATACACCTGAACATCAGCAGGAGAGGACTCTTTAAAGTAGAGACACTACATACTGATATACACCTGAACATCAGCAGGAGAGGACTCTTTAAAGTAGAGACACTACATACTGGTATACACCTGAACATCAGCAGGAGAGGACTCTTTAAAGTAGAGACACTACATACTGATATACACCTGAACATCAGCAGGAGAGGACTCTTTAAAGTAGAGACACTAAGCGAGCAGAATATGTCGTCTTTAAACAATGTTCAATATGTTTCCTTCAAAGCCAAACCTACATTACAGTAAATGCACATATCTTCCATTGCAAGGCTTAGCAAAGCACTGCATGCTCGCTGCCTCACAACAAATAACCCCGAGAACATCTGCGACTTTAAACTTTAAAGCTTCTCCCTCTTACAATTGAATCCCATTATGAATAAAAGCAATAGCGTCTACCTCAAAATGAACCAGAAAGATTCTAACACTTCCTGTCAGCTTCTATAATCTGTTTGTTAACCGTCTGCCACGGAGGGCTCCTGCCTGCGTTCCCGATGACAGCAGCAGTAATAAATGTTCTTTGTATATGCCGGTTCTTTAATACGCATTTAAAGCCCCCACAGAACTGAATCTGTGTGTGAGTGCACGCATGGGCCACTGCTGCCGAAAGTGCAAACATAAAAACGTGTGAGTGACTTGATAGAAGACATAGCGGGAGGTAATGAGAGGAAAATTACTTTAAATCGAAGGCATTTGTCACCTCGATGAAAAAGGAAAACAACAGTGCCGTTCTTATCTTCACATTCCATCGGAAGCTTTTTGTGCTGATTTGCATCTCCGCTACTTTTCTAAACAGTCTTGACACTTTCCACAGCTGAAATGGTAATAAGAAGCAAACACTTACAGTTGCTTTGCTTCCCCTGCAGGTACACACACACACACACACACACACACACACACACACACACACACACACACACACACACACACACACACACACAAAGCGTTTCCATACACAGCTCGGTCCAAGATGTTTGAGTTATGAGACGGCGGTGTGGAACGAAATAGTCTTTTTCGGATTTATGGATTGTTTGCGTTTTTATAAGAGGGGAATTAGAAAGGAGGGGGAAGAGGGAGTGGAAGGTGTGTGTGTGTGCGCGCGTGCGTGTGTGCATGCATGTGTGTGTGTGTGTGTGTGTGTGTGTGTGTGTGTGTGTGTGTGTGTGTGTGTGTGTGTGTGTGTGTGTGTGTGTGTGTTGTGTCTGCAGCGCCGGTGTAGCAGAGCAGAGTGACAATGAACGGGAGAAAAAGAGAACATGATTGAGTGGGACATTTTGTCAGCCGCAGACCTGAGCTCGAGCCTGGATGGGAGTGTGTGTGTGCGTGTGTGTGTGTGTGTGTGTGTGTGTGTGTGTGTGTGTGTGTGTGTGTGTGTGTGTGTGTGTGTGTGTGTGTGCACGTGTGTATACCAAGGAGTCTGAGTCACCCTGCACCCATTCTTTGCTTCTTTATTGGTATTCTAAAGCAGCCTCCTGTGTGCTAACCGGAGCTCTGTCGATGGGGCTGCCATTACCCATAATGCTGCTGATTGTTATAGTATAATTGATTCAATCTTGTTTATATATATATATATGCTCCATTTACTGTTTTTGTGACAGTTCATCGATGGGGACTGTCCACGACACTATAAATAAATAAACTAAACTAAATATATATATATATCCATTATAGTCCAGTTTGAGGTCGCCTGCTTGATTTCCCTCTAAACACTTCCCCTTAGTTACAGATAGCACCGTCGACTCACAAAAGACTTCCCCCTTGTCTCCCAGCGTATGAACGTCATTTGTAAAAAACCCATGCACTCATTATGCATCTTGAAACCATTGTTTGATTCATTTTGTGGAATTAAAAGCTGTGCTGGAACATCTGGTAAGAAAAGTATGACACAACAGGATATACCACATAATGTGTCTTTGATAGTATCGTATGAAGAGGCTTTGAATATCTGAGCAGTTTGAATCAATTCCATTCGTATCTACTCGTGTCTACTCTTACCCTCGTCTCCTTTAGAGGTAATCCAGAAATCAATACTTCATAATTATATTATGCTTTAGAGAAATTGGCTGTGTGGTTATATGAAAATTAATATGTGTGTGTGTGTGTGTGTGTGTGTGTGTGTGTGTGTGTGTGTGTGTGTGTGTGTGTGTGTGTGTGTGTGTGTGTGTGTGTGTGTGTGTGTGTGTGTGTGTGTGTGTGTGTGTGTGTGTGTGTGTGTGTGTGTGTGTGTGTGTGTGTGTGTGTGTGTGCGCGCATGTGGTTTTGGATGCAAACAAATTGATAAGTTCATACGAGTCTGTTTCATATCATCGATATCTGGAGTTTGGTTTCAATCCTACGGAAGAAGATAAGGGGCGCTTATGACATTCTCTGACGGAAAGTAATTGTATTTTGTTCGTCTCTTTGGTAATCTCAGGACCCGAGAAAAAATAGTCTGAATTCTGCGAGAAAAAATATTTAGACTTTTTCTCAGAACATCTCAGAAAACTGACTTTTTCTCTGATTTTTTAATTTGTTGTCAGAACAAAAAATTAAAAAACTGTGGCCTTCATCGTCTTCTGTTCAATCTGCATCAGGCGAAAGCTACGACCATTTCTTTATGGCTAGGGGTTCAGCCTTGACGGACACAAGCGTGTTGTTCATGGACACACCGGTGTCCCATCAGAAACACGGTGCTGGTTCATGTTTCTCTGCAGATAATGATTTCCTGTTTAGCTGAAGAGTGCTTTCATCGCTTAAACACGGCCTCGTCGGGTTGTATTAACTCAATGGATGTCTTCACAACAATAGAAACACACCGCTATGTGTGTGATAGATAGTTTGTAATGGTGGCTCTTCAAAACAAGTGGACATGAACCAATGGTTTATTCAAGAGTGTTTGGTAGAAAAAGACGATTTGTCGTCTAAATGGAGCCACTTAGGCGACGGAATCAAAAGGATTATAGTGTGAAAGGGATTAAAGGCCTTTTGTGACGAGAAATTAAACATCTCGCATGAGTGTTGGAACACATTTCTTCGTGTGTATGCACACACACAATCTCATAACACACACAGGGACACATGCAAGGCCTCAGGAGTGAGAAGCACAGCTGCAGTACAGAGTCAGAGGAACAGACGGCTTTCAGAGGACAGATGGCTGTCAGGAATACACACTCCCCCAAAATCAATGCTGTAATATTAATTCATCTCACTAACAGGGTACTGAAGTCGCTCCTCAGGCTGGACGACAGTGATTCGGTTAATACTCCAGTACAGATGGTGATGACTTGTGGATATGGAACCTGGGGAATCTCGAAGGGAGATAATAGTCCTTGATTAGCGTGAATGATAACTTTAATCAAACTCTAAAAGCTGATTTACAATGCAAGTATATGGGGTTGGGAGAAGAGTGGAACAGGCTAGCAAGTGTGCAGGTGTGCGTCATGTGAGAGGCCCCGCCTTTCATTTTCCGCTCCGTGCGCAAAGCATTGTGGGGATTTTAAGACCGCAGAGTCGACACATGTGCAACCTCGAAATTTCCCGCAACGAAGGACGCTGGCCTCGGTAGAACTCCAAGTATCCTGGACCTTGGAACAGTCCTTCGGCGGCACTCGATGATGTAGTACCCTTGAAATAGTGGCTCTGGAGCAGCTTTACTCGACATTGAGAAACACCCCCTGTGTTTCAGTCCTGGGAGCCATCTTGTTCCAGTGCTCCAAACTCCTCCGTATATGTGATGTAAGAGGGGGTGGAGTCTCCAACGTCATTGGTTGAATAATATGTGATATAATGTTGGCCAATTGACTCAAACATTTATTAGTTTTGTGCATTTATGGTTTGATTTGAAGGTACAATATTTTTGTAAATCAGATAATGAAATGACTTATTTATTTATTAGGAAACAATGTCTATTCTTCTGACTAACTTTTCACTGTCATTTCAGAGTCATGATCTGATTGGCCAGGCTGAACTGGGAGGGCGGGCTCACTTTTTCAAAATGCAGACTTTGTTTACATGTCAGACTATTTTTTCTAAATGATGTTTCTTTTCAAAATGATAAAAAATGATAACTTTTTCCCCAAATTCTGACGTTTAAAAAATTCTGATTTGTTTTAAAAATTCTGACTTTTCCCCCAAATTCTAACTTTTTCCCCAAATTCTAACTTTTTTTCAAATTTCTGACTTTTTTCAAATTTCAGACATTATTCTCATGACTCAGAGAAATTCAGAACAAAAAGTAAACATTCTGACTTCTTCTCAGAATTGTCATGTAGATAAACCGTTGTGATTGGCTTGTCCGAATCCAGACCGATTTTGCATAAATAAACCCACAAACGTCTGTAGGTGGAAATGTAGAATTGATTGGTTTCACATGACTGCTGACAAACAAATATATGGCTGATGGGAATATCTAGACTGCACCAAACACACAGAGAGTGTTTCTCAATGTCGAGGAAGGCTGCTCCAGAGCCACTATTTCAAGCATACTACGTCATCGAGTGCCGCCGAAGGACTGTTCCAATATCCAGCATACTTGGAATTCTACCGAGCCCGGCATACTTCCTAGCGAGACATTTCGAGGCTGCACATGTGTAGACTCCACGGTGTTAAAATCGCCACAATGCTTTGCAATGTAAGGCGGGGCCTCTCACACCTGCTCGACTGTTCCACTCTTCGTTTTCTGAACGCCAGGAAGTATTCTTGCCTCGCTTCTGAAGCAAGTGACTCAGAAGACATGCTACCAAGCAAGCGTACTCGACATTGAGAAACACCCCGAGTTTTCTGGCCTAACCAACAAGATGCCCAACATAGCTGCTTTCAAAAGGAACTTGTTCGGTTATACTTTGAGAAAGTCAATGGATGTACAAGATATGCTTTAACGTCACTTAATGGGAACACGGCTGCTGGGGACAGACACAAACAAGAAAGCGTTCTAAAAATGGATAATGATGTCTTAAATGTCACGGCAGGAACACGAACATAGTAAATAGGGCTCTAACATTTCAAATAAATGTCACAAGCAGAATTCAGAGCTATCGGAAAATCAGCAGGTCAATCTAACAGACTGCACTTGAAAGCACCACGATGCCTTCATGTGTATTTTCAGAGGATGTGTTCCTGGAAGACATTTTGGCATCTCTTCACAGAGCTTCTAAGAAAGCAATCCTGCCAATTAACCCTTAGTTGTTCAATATATGTATTCAGACAATGTGAGTAATATATTAACGTTGCAATATTACAACATTTCCCTAAAAACGTACAAAAAAACCTCTTTAATTTCTGCACCAGACACTCCTGAAAGGTCCCAAACAAATATGTTAATGTTTTTCTACACGTGGGCTTTACAGGGTTAAGTCAGTATCGGTTTGCACATACTACATCTTAACACTTCTTTCAACGAGAAGGGAACCGTATCCGTATAATCCTGCAGGATATTCCACAGTGTGCATACTGAAGCTTAAGCCTGGGCACACGGTGGGGTTTGTGTTGTGGATGTGTGGGAAGACATTATGGGGTTGAGCAAGAGAGCTCGCAGCCATTCTGAGGATGTGTTGAAATACAACTAGACAAGCGTATGTGGCCTTGTTTCCTCGCTCCCTCTTCGCTCTTCATCCCTGAGCATCTGTTTGCATCCCCTCTCCAAGGCTTCCTGTCTCTCCTCCTTTCGTTCTTATTCTGTTCCCTGGTTGCCATGTGGGCACAGTGTGAGATGTGTTTGTTTGTCTCCTCAGGCAGGCGCTTGCAAAGAAGCATGCAGACATTCAAGCAACACGTTTACATTGGAGATGTAATGCTGAAAACAAGGTGCAAGAGAACAAGGGAACATTACCTCGGTAGGATTTCTTGTTTCTATTATATTCTGTTTCTATTATATTCTGTTTTATTTTATTTACTTGCACTATTTTATCTGTGTTATTGTGTTGCACTGTTGGAGGAGCCTGTGGAAGCTGGGGTGGAAGCTGGGGTGGAAGCTGGGGTGGAAGCTGGGGTGGAAGCTGGGGTGGAGCTGGGGTGGAGGTGGGGTGGAAGCTTGGGTGGAAGCTGGGGTGGAGCTGGGGTGGAGGCTGGGGTGGAGGTGGGGTGGAAGCTTGGGTGGAAGCTGGGGTGGAAGCTGGGGTGGAGCTGGGGTGGAGCTGGGGTGGAAGCTGGGGTGGAAGCTGGGGTGGAGGCTGGGGTGGAAGCTGGGGTGGAGCTGGGGTGGAAGCTGGGGTGGAGGCTGGGGTGGAAGCTGGGGTGGAGCTGGGGTGGAGGCTGGGGTGGAAGCTGGGGTGGAAGCTGGGGTGGAGGCTGCGGTGGAAGCTGGGGTGGAGCTGGGGTGGAAGCTGGGGTGGAGCTTGGGTGGAAGCTGGGGTGGAGGCTGGGGTGGAGGTGGGGTGGAAGCTGGGGTGGAGCTGGGGTGGAAGCTGGGGTGGAGCTGGGGTGGAAGCTGGGGTGGAGGTGGGGGTGGAGGGTGGGGTGGAGGTGGGGTGGAAGCTGGGGTGGAGGTGGGGTGGAAGCTGGGGTGGAAGTGGGGTGGAGGTGGGGTGGAAGCTGGGGTGGAGCTGGGGTGGAAGCTGGGGTGGAGGTGGGGTGGAAGCTGGGGTGGAAGCTGGGGTGGAAGCTGTGGTGGAGCTGGGGTGGAAGAGAGAGGGTTTTATTTCCTGACGCTGCGTGAGTCCCCGACACACCGGGGACACATGTTTAGGTAGAAAAGACATCAAAGAGTGCATTTTGCATGATAGCTCCCCTTTAATACACGAAGCAGCGCCTATTGAAATGGAACCAAATAGGTTTTCATTGTTGATGCTTTTCTATCAAGGTTAAATAAATAAATAAATAACCACGGCAGGCGAGCATCCACCTCCCAAATGTCAGATTTCACTTCAAGCAGTTGGGAATTCCTGGTGAGATAATAGAAAAGGTGAGCTGCTGTACGACATACACAATGACGAATAGCGTTCCCATTATCCGAAGCCATGTTCGGCGAAGAAACTGTCATCCGTCTGCAGGGCTTTGAGCTCATGATGAGACGCCTGTCGTGAGCGCAGATGGGAGTGGAGCTGTGTTTACTCTGTTCAGAGAAACATTTTATTTATACAACCTAATAACACAGATTACACATTTGTCTCAGGGGGCCTTACGGTGTGTACAGCCCTCCCATTGAATCAGAAACAAGTCCACAATTAGCAAAGTAAACAATGGAAGAAACCTCAGGAGAGACGCAGAGATGTCGTGTGTACACATTTAAAATAAATAATGAAATGACCGCAAAGACGAACCAAAACTGAAAATATGATCCTTTAAAATTAAATATTCTTCATGTCTCTTCTACATCAACATGTGTCCCCTCTTCTTCATGTCTCTTCTACATCAACATGTGTCCCCTCTTCTTCATGTCTCTTCTACATCAACATGTGTCCCCTCTTCTTCATGTCTCTTCTACATCAACATGTGTCCCCTCTTCTTCATGTCTCTTCTACATCAACATGTGTCCCCTCTTCTTCATGTCTCTTCTACATCAACATGTGTCCCCTCTTCTCCATGTCTCTTCTACATCAACATGTGTCCCCTCTTCTTCATGTCTCTTCTCCATCAACATGTGTCCCCTCTTCTTCATGTCTCTTCTACATCAACATGTGTCCCCTCTTCTTCATGTCTCTTCTACATCAACATGTGTCCCCACTTCTTCATGTCTCTTCTACATCAACATGTGTCCCCTCTTCTCCATGTCTGTTCTACATCAACATGTGTCCCCTCTTCTCCATGTCTCTTCTACATCAACATGTGTCCCCTCTTCTTCATGTCTCTTCTACATCAACATGTGTCCCCTCTTCTTCATGTCTCTTCTACATCAACATGTGTCCCCTCTTCTTCATGTCTCTTCTACATCAACATTTGTCCCCTCTTCTCCATGTCTCTTCTACATCAACATGTGTCCCTTCTTCTCCATGTCTCTTCTACATCAACATGTGTCCCCTCTTCTTCACGTCTCTTCTACATCAACATGTGTCCCCTCTTCTTCACGTCTCTTCTACATCAACACGTGTCCCCTCTTCTCCATGTCTCTTCTACATCAACATGTGTCCCCTCTTCTCCATGTCTCTTCTACATCAACACGTGTCCCCTCTTCTTCATGTCTCTTCTACATCAACACGTGTCCCCTCTTCGTCATGTCTCTTCTACATCAACATGTGTCCCCTCTTCTTTGCGTCTCTTCTACATCAACATGTGTCCCCTCGTCTTCACGTCTTTTCTACATCAACATGTGTCCCCTCTTCTTCACGTCTCTTCTACATCAACATGTGTCCCCTCTTCTTCACGTCTCTTCTACATCAACATGTGTCCCCTCTTCTTCATGTCTCTTCTACATCAACATGTGTCCCCCTCTTCTTCATGTCTCTTCTACATCAACATGTGTCCCCTCTTCTTCATGTCTCCTCTACATCAACATGTGTCCCCTCTTCTTCATGTCTCCTCTACATCAACATGTGTCCCCTCTTCTTCACGTCTCTTCTACATCAACATGTGTCCCCTCTTCTTCACGTCTCTTCTACATCAACATGTGTCCCCTCTTCTTCACGTCTCTTCTACATCAACATGTGTCCCCTCTTCTTCACGTCTCTTCTACATCAACATGTGTCCCCTCTTCTTCACGTCTCTTCTACATCAACATGTGTCCCCTCTTCTTCACGTCTCTTCTACATCAACATGTGTCCCCTCTTCTTCACGTCTCTTCTACATCAACATGTGTCCCCTCTTCTTCATGTCTCTTCTACATCAACATGTGTCCCCTCTTCTTCACGTCTCTTCTACATCAACATGTGTCCCCGCTTCTTTATGTCTCTTCTACATCAACATGTGTCCCCTCTTCTTCATGTCTGTTCTACATCAACATGTGTCCCCTCTTCTTCACGTCTCTTCTACATCAACATGTGTCCCCTCTTCTTCATGCCTCTTCTACATCAACATGTGTCCCCTCTTCTTCATGTCTCTTCTACATCAACATGTGTCCCCTCTTCTTCATGTCTCTTTTACATCAACATGTGTCCCCTCTTCTTCATGTCTCTTCCACATCAACATGTGTCCCCTCTTCTTCATGTCTCTTCTACATCAACATGTGTCCCCTCTTCTTCATGTCTCTTCTACATCAACATGTGTCCCCTCTTCTTCATGTCTCTTCTACATCAACATGTGTCCCCTCTTCTTCATGTCTCTTCTACATCAACATGTGTCCCCTCTTCTTCATGTCTCTTCTACATCAACATGTGTCCCCTCTTCTTCATGTCTGTTCTACATCAACATGTGTCCCCTCTTCTTCACGTCTCTTCTACATCAACACGTGTCCCCTCTTCTTCATGCCTCTTCTACATCAACATGTGTCCCCTCTTCTTCATGTCTCTTCTACATCAACATGTGTCCCCTCTTCTTCATTTCTCTTCTACATCAACATGTGTCCCATCTTCTTTGCGTCTCTTCTACATCAACATGTGTCCCCTCGTCTTCACGTCTTTTCTACATCAACATGTGTCCCCTCTTCTTCACGTCTCTTCTACATCAACATGTGTCCCCTCTTCTTCACGTCTCTTCTACATCAACATGTGTCCCCTCTTCTTCATGTCTCTTCTACATCAACATGTGTCCCCTCTTCTTCACGTCTCTTCTACATCAACATGTGTCCCCTCTTCTTCACGTCTCTTCTACATCAACATGTGTCCCCTCTTCTTCACGTCTCTTCTACATCAACATGTGTCCCCTCTTCTTCACGTCTCTTCTATCTCAACATGTGTCCTCTCTTCTTCATGTCTCTTCTACATCAACATGTGTCCCCACTTCTTCATGTCTCCTCTACATCAACATGTGTCCCCTCTTCTTCACGTCTCTTCTACATCAACATGTGTCCCCTCTTCTTCATGTCTCTTCTACATCAACATGTGTCCCCTCTTCTTCCTGTCTCTTCTACATCAACATGTGTCCCCTCTTCTTCATGTCTCTTCTACATCAACATGTGTCCCCTCTTCTTCCTGTCTCTTCTACATCAACATGTGTCCCCTCTTCTTCCTGTCTCTTCTACATCAACATGTGTCCCCTCTTCTCCATGTCTCTTCTACATCAACATGTGTCCCCTCTTCTTCCTGTCTCTTCTACATCAACATGTGTCCCCTCTTCTCCATGTCTCTTCTACATCAACATGTGTCCCCTCTTCTTCCTGTCTCTTCTACATCAACATGTGTCCCCTCTTCTTCCTGTCTCTTCTACATCAACATGTGTCCCTCTTCTTCCTGTCTCTTCTACATCAACATGTGTCCCCTCTTCTTCATGTCTCTTCTACATCAACATGTGTCCCCTCTTCTTCCTGTCTCTTCTACATCAACATGTGTCCCCTCTTCTTCCTGTCTCTTCTACATCAACATGTGTCCCCTCTTCTCCATGTCTCTTCTACATCAACATGTGTCCCCTCTTCTCCATGTCTCTTCTACATCAACATGTGTCCCCTCTTCTCCATGTAAAGAGGCCATGTTTACTGCCTCTAAAACGAACAACCAGCACTAAAATGACGATCAAGAGAATCAACTTGTTTCTGAATGGCAGGGGGAATCTCATAAAGGAGGGTACCGTGAATGGGTGGTCACCGTAGGAAGGAAAGAAGGAAACAAATTAGGACAAAATACAAAGAAAGGAGAGATGGATGGTGAAGAGTTTATCGCCGGCCACTAGAGGGCATCGTCACTGCTGTCGCTGTCAGGGTATGCCGTGCTCTGACCCGGTAGTGCCGAGCGGCCATTTTAGTTCAAATATTGTTCATTCACTCCGCCTCGAGTTGAGACCTTCATCCACTCATTCATGTAAGACTGTTTCCACTGTTGTTTGGTGTGTCTTTACTCTATGTATTTGAATATATGTGTATTGGTCATGACATGCATGTATGTAGTACTTTGTCAGCTTATCTTGCTGCATTGCTCTGTTTCAGGGTGTCGTCATCCTTGTCATTAAAGTACTGAAACTGACATTGAGGAGTGTGTTTCTTCATGACGACACCATGGTCATAATGTAGGCCATCCGTGAGGGCGTGGAGATCTACGACATGCAGAAGCGTACCTGCCTCCGCCCTGACTGGTCCATGCGTGGCATTGGCTACTTCCTGCTCCAGCAACATTGTCACTGTGCCTCGGGCATACCGGACTGCTGTCCAGGTGGATGGAGGATCACCCTCGCGGGTTCGCGTTTCCTGTCCCCTGCGGAGCAGCGCTATGCGGCCGTCGAGGGAGAGGCCCTAGCTGTGGCCTGGGGTCTGGAACAGACGTGGTACTTCATGCAGGGGTCCGACAACCTCGTCGTGGTCACCGACCATAAGCCGTTGGTGAAGATCTTTGGCGACCGTACGCTGGATGAGATCACAAACTCGCGTCTGTTTAGACTTAAGCAGCGCACCCTCCCATGGCGCTTTGACATTGTGCATCTGCCTGGCAAGAGCAACTATGCCGCTGATGCTACGTCGAGGCATCCTTCCCCCTCGGGCTCAGCGAATGGCCTCTCGTTGGGGCTGCCGAGCGGGCCTGAGGCCGTGGAGTCAGCACTCATGGCCTCCATCCGCGACGACGCACGGGAGCTCGGAGCCGTCTCTTGGCCCCTCCTCGCACGGGAGACAGCGGCTGACGGATGCCTCGGCCACCTCCTCCAACTCATCCAGCAGGAGGGTGGGATTGACCTAAATGACCCTGCCCTGGCAAGTCTGTCATCGGTCTGTGAGTCCGTCTACGCACAGGACGGCGTCCTGCTCTATCGGACCGCGTCGTGGTCCCCCCATCCCTCCGTGGGAGAGTCCTTCGGCATCTCCATGCCGCTCACCAGGGGACCTCAGCGATGGGGCAGCATGCCCGAGCCATAGTTTACTGGCCCGGGATGTCCGGGGACATTCAGGCCACCAGGGACGGGTGTGCAGACTGCAACCGCAATGCTCCGTCACAGGCGGATACACCCCCCCTGCCGTCCTCACCCCCGTCCACGCCATTCGAGGCGGTGTTTGCTGACTTCTTCGACTATGGGGGCCGCCACTACCTAGTTGTCGGGGACCGTCTCTCGGGCTGGGTAGAGGTCCTGAGCTCTACGGCGGGTACTGCCCTGGCGGGCTCAGCTGGCCTGGTCCAACACCTCCGTTCGTTCTTCGCCACCTTCGGCGTACCGGAGGAGCTCTCGAGCGACGGTGGTCCGGAATTCAAGGTGAGCCACACTGAGGACTTCCTCCGCTTATGGCACGTCAAACACCGTGTGTCTTCCGTTAGCTTTCCGCAGTCGAATGGAAGGGCGGAAGTTGCGGTTAAGACTGCTAAGCGCCTCCTGATGTCCAACACCGGCCCGTCGGGCGGCCTTGATCAGGACCGCTTCCGCTTTTAGTTCAAATATTGTTCATTCACTCCGCCTCGAATTGAGACGTTCATCCACTCATTCATGTAAGACTGTTTCCACTATTGTTTGGTGTGTCTTTACTGTAATTGAATATATGTGTATTGGTCATGACATGCATGTATCTAGTACTTTGTCAGCTTATCTTATCTAGTATCTATCTCGTACTTTGTCAGCTTATCTTATCTAGTATCTATCTCGTACTTTGTCAGCTTATCTTGCTGCATTGCTCTGTTTCAGGGTGTCGTCATCCTTGTCATTAAAGTACCGAAACTGACATTGAGGAGTGTGTTTCTTCAGATGGAGAGTAAACCCCACCGCTCTATTAACATCTGCCTGGATGCTCTATGGACCAGGAAGCAGCTGCGACTCATCTGTGGATTAGACCTGTAATCAATCACTCATCACACCGACTGACTGACTGACTGAGTGTGTGTGTGTGTGTGTGTGTGTGTGTGTGTGTGTGTGTGTGTGTGTGTGTGTGTGTGTGTGTGTGTGTGTGTGTGTGTGTGTGTGTGTGTGTGTGTGTGTGTGTGTGTGTGTGTGTGTGTGTGTGTGTGTGTGTGTGTGTGTGTGTTTGTTTGCTATTGGACCAGTAATAGGGTTTCAAGGGATTGTTAGTCAATTGGAATTGAATACTTGCAACACATGTTGGTGTTCTGCAGTAAAAGCCTGTCACTTGTTGTTTTTCTGATGTTGTTGTTTGTGTCTGTATAGTGCAGATAACTGGAACAATCTTTCAAAGGTGGATAAAAGCAACAAAATGCCTGTTGCCGACTTGAATTTTACAAATGGTGACCAATTTCCAAGAAGGCCGTCATTTCCAGTCGAGGAAAAACAGTATTTTAACCACTGGACCAATTTCCGTGATTTTGGTATTGCAATATATGTTTTTGACTCTGGGGAAGCAGAGTCCTGCACGGGTCGGATTTTCAAGACCCGCTCCCGCGACGTGCAATACCGAACCCGCCCCGCTACCCGCACATATTGCCAATTAGTTCCGCAACTTGACCCGTCAGCACAAGATCCACAACCCGACCCGAACCCGCATATATATGAGCAGTAAAAACGTGGGATGTTGGTTCTTTCCTCCATCTCGGTCTGATGACACCAAAAGCCTCCCAGACGTTGGGTTTCGCTCTTGAGGAAGTGTTTTTGAAAATGCTGTATTCTCCATAGAGAGCTTCAGCTCAGCCATTTCCAATGTGGTGGCTCAGCAGCAGATTGATGCACTGCAGAGGTTATGATTATGATCCCGCGGGGGAGAGGTCCCCGCATCATCTTTGTTTTACCCAGAACCGAACCCGGAAAAAAGCGAAAAACCCGCGAATCACTTTTTTTGCAGGTATCCGACCCGAAGCAGGACTCTGCGGGGAAGTTCAATATAAAAACTTCTTCAGAGCATTATTTGCGTCATTTTAAATACAAAATGGCTAAATGTGGGGCTTATTAGAAAGCATTTGGGACACTAAACTACACTAATTATAATACTATGTCTTCTATGTTGGAAAAATGTGTTAAATGACACTGAACCCCATAATATTCTACGATACATGAACACCCCAAAATACCTCCACCAACTCAACTACGTCACTATGTTAGGTTACCCAGTTTTCCATTGGCCGGTTATTTTGATAGTATGGCTTAAATATGAAAATATTTCCAAGCCATCATTGGTGGCCATCTTGGAAATTCAATCAGTCAATCAATGTTTATTTATAGCTCAATATCACAAATGTTACATTTGTGTACAGAATATCAGTATGACAATACGACACCCTCTGTCCTTAGACCCTCTGTCCTTAGACCCTCTGTCCTTAGACCCTCTGTCCTTACACCCTCTGTCCTTAGACCCTCTGTCCTTAGACCCTCTATCCTCAGACCCTCTGTCCGTAGACCCTCTGTCCTCAGACCCTCTGTCCTTAGACCCTCTGTCCTTAGACCCTCTGTCCTCAGACCCTCTGTCCTTAGACCCTCTGTCCTTACACCCTCTGTCCTTAGACCCTCTGTCCTTAGACCCTCTGTCCTCAGACCCTCTGTCCTTATACCCTCTGTCCTTAGATCCTCTGTCCTCAGACCCTCTGTCCTCAGACCCTCTGTCCTCAGACCCTCTGTCCTTAGACTCTCTGTCCTCAGACCCTCTGTCCTCAGACCCTCTGTCCTTAGACCCTCTGTCCTCAGACCCTCTGTCCTTATACCCTCTGTCCTTAGATCCTCTGTCCTCAGACCCTCTGTCCTCAGACCCTCTGTCCTTAGACCCTCTGTCCTCAGACCCTCTGTCCTCAGACCCTCTGTCCTTAGACCCTCTGTCCGTAGACCCTCTGTCCTCAGACCCTCTGTCCTTAGACCCTCTGTCCTTACACCCTCTGTCCTTAGACCCTCTGTCCTTAGACCCTCTGTCCTCAGACCCTCTGTCCTTACACCCTCTGTCCTTAGACCCTCTGTCCTCAGACCCTCTGTCCTTAGACCCTCTGTCCTTAGACCCTCTGTCCTCAGACCCTCTGTCCTTAGACCCTCTGTCCTTACACCCTCTGTCCTTAGACCCTCTGTCCTTAGACCCTCTGTCCTTAGACCCTCTGTCCTCAGACCCTCTGTCCTTATACCCTCTGTCCTTAGATCCTCTGTCCTCAGACCCTCTGTCCTCAGACCCTCTGTCCTCAGACCCTCTGTCCTTAGACTCTCTGTCCTCAGACCCTCTGTCCTCAGACCCTCTGTCCTTAGACCCTCTGTCCTTAGACCCTCTATCCTCAGACCCTCTGTCCGTAGACCCTCTGTCCTCAGACCCTCTGTCCTTAGACCCTCTGTCCTTAGACCCTCTGTCCTTAGACCCTCTGTCCTTAGACCCTCTGTCCTCAGACCCTCTGTCCTCAGACCCTCTGTCCTCAGACCCTCTGTCCTTAGACCCTCTGTCCTCAGACCCTCTGTCCTTATACCCTCTGTCCTTAGATCCTCTGTCCTCAGACCCTCTGTCCTCAGACCCTCTGTCCTTAGACCCTCTGTCCTCAGACCCTCTGTCCTCAGACCCTCTGTCCTTAGACCCTCTGTCCTTAGACCCTCTATCCTCAGACCCTCTGTCCGTAGACCCTCTGTCCTCAGACCCTCTGTCCTTAGACCCTCTGTCCTTACACCCTCTGTCCTTAGACCCTCTGTCCTTAGACCCTCTGTCCTCAGACCCTCTGTCCTTACACCCTCTGTCCTTAGACCCTCTGTCCTTAGACCCTCTGTCCTCAGACCCTCTGTCCTCAGACCCTCTGTCCTCAGACCCTCTGTCCTTAGACCCTCTGTCCTCAGACCCTCTGTCCTCAGACCCTCTGTCCTTATACCCTCTGTCCTTAGATCCTCTGTCCTCAGACCCTCTGTCCTCAGACCCTCTGTCCTTAGACCCTCTGTCCTCAGACCCTCTGTCCTCAGACCCTCTGTCCTTATACCCTCTGTCCTTAGACCCTCTGTCCTCAGACCCTCTGTCCTTAGACCCTCTGTCCTTAGACCCTCTGTCCTTAGACCCTCTGTCCTCAGACCCTCTGTCCTTAGACCCTCTGTCCTCAGACCCTCTGTCCTTAGACCCTCACATCGTACAAGGAAAAACTTCCAGAGAAACCCAGAGTTTAAAGGGAACATGGGAGAAACCTCAGAAAAATTGCAGCCATTTTCGTTCTCAACGGCTTTTTCAAAAGAGTAACCTCGAAGGAGCCATTTTGTATTGCCAATACGAGTAACTTGATGCACTTTTGAAAGATGGACCTGGTATTTTCAATCGTCTGCAGCACGATGATGAACTGCATGATCTTAAAATGTTAAACGCTCAAAACAACTTCTCTTTCCCGCCGTCCTTTCTGACTTCTGTGGCAGTTCAATTTCTTTTCTGACATGACATAAATCATCATAATGGCATTGGCCACACAAGAGTCACATGCTATCAAAGACATGCACTATTCAAATGGAGGATGCTGCGTCGCTCAGTTCATCACGTTGCTATAAAAGTGTTTGAAGAACTTTTTTCTATTTACTCAATGAAGAATGTACTTGGAGACTCCAGGTCAGAACCGTGGCAGCGGGCTTCGGTCTGGATCTCGGCCCAAGGTTGTACCGGCAGATATTATAAAACATCCCCCCGCGGCGTTGAATGCTTTCCCGAGGCCCTTTATGTGCAGTTGCTAGGACAACACGAGTGGTGGTAAGCGACTTAACGCTGACTGATTGACCATCCTTTCAGGAAATTGCTTCAAGCAACGAGAAACCTCTCAGGGCTTCATGTGACCGCCGCTCATCTACAGCAGGGAAGTGTGTATCCTCCGTGTTAAAATGTGAGCATGTGTGCGTGCCTCTGAACTCTGAATGCTCATTATTTTATTTAATGGTTTATTTGGCGGGGACAATGCGCAGTGATGAACACTTACAACATTAACATGTATCAAGCGTAACAGTGCCAGATGTAGCTTTGAGCTCATTTCCATCCGCAGTCCCTCACATAAAACATTTAAGAAAATTACATTTTACAAACATAGCAAAAACAAAATACATGATATGCAAAAAGTGCAAAAGAGCAAGAGAAGCAAACACAAGTATTTAAGACATGGCAGGACAGCTACGACATGTGCAGTGCACGAGGAGACAACCCTGCGTTAAAGTGCACTTAGCTGCGAGTGCACGGATGTTTCTCAACCATTCTTTGAGTTGACCTCTCCTCTGGTTTCTGACCTAGTGCAGCGTCCAGTGTGTTTCCTGTGGATGAAGGGGGGGGGGCAGTCCATGTAAACATTAATAAATAAAACACATACTTTTAAAAGACTTAAAATTGTCAAAACTCCAGGACGGTGCAGAGGTGGTATGTAAGTGTCTTTCTGTCAAACACCTGGACGGCTCTCTTGAACAGCTGCTCTCTGGGTTTCAGGTTTGAGACTCTAAATAATAATGATCACGCCACTAAACCTAAACACACATTCAGACTAAAGGAACCAGCTGTTTGGAAAATGAGAGAAGTAGAAAGTACAGGTATTTGTGTTCAACATGTAAGAAGTAGAAAGTACAGGTATTTGTGTTCAACATGTAAGAAGTAGAAAGTACAGGTATTTGTGTTCAACATGTGAGAAGTAGAAAGTACAGGTATTTGAGTTCAACATGTGAGAAGTAGAAAGTACAGGTATTTGGGTTCAACATGTAAGAAGTAGAAAGTACAGGTATTTGAGTTCAACATGTAAGAAGTAGAAAGTACAGGTATTTGAGTTCAACATGTGAGAAGTAGAAAGTACAGGTATTTGGGTTCAACATGTAAGAAGTAGAAAGTACAGGTATTTGGGTTCAACATGTGAGAAGTAGAAAGTACAGGTATTTCAGTTCAACATGTAAGAAGTAGAAAATACAGGT